>NC_140593.1:1244393271-1244503271 GCF_964204655.1 Triturus cristatus
AGTTGGCCCCCAGGGTCCCTAAGGATTGAAAGGGAATTATTTCCCCAACTTAAAACGCGCCACAGGGCGTGTTTGCACATGTCACCTCAGGCCCCGTCCCCTCCCTTCACCACTGTGTAAACGCGCCCTGTGGCCCTTCTAAGTTGAGAGATTAAGTCCTCTTGAATCCTAAGGGTCCCTAGGGTCAAACTAGCCCACTAGGTACCTCCATTAAGTGCCACAGAGCTGCGTTGCATAGAGGTGTAAAAAGGGGCGTGGCCTCAGAACACCTGTCTGCAATGCAGCTCCCTGGCACATACTGGAGATGCCTGTTGGGTTAGTTGGCCCTCAGGGACCCTCGGTATTGAAGGGGAATTAATTCCTCAACTTACAACTGGCCAGGGGGCGCGTTTGCAGAGTGCTGCAAGGAGGGGGCGTGGCCTCCGGCGCGATGCCGGTCTTTTATTTATTTACTTTTAAGAAGGAGGGCTGTGTGGCCCCCTTTCTTTTTCTAATTTATTAGCCCTGGGGACCCCATCCCCCAGGGCCTGCACCTTAATTTTTTTTGTTGAAAAAAATTAATTTGGCCCTCCCAAGGCCTTAATCGGCCCCGGGGACCCCAACCCCCAGGTCATGGCCTTTTTTAAAAAAAAAAAATATTCTTTAGGAGGGGGGCTGTGTTGCCCGGCACCCAAGGACCTCCCTCGACACTCCAGAAGAAGCCTGCAGCCTCAGAACCAGGTGCCCCCCCCCCAACCGCGATCAACAGAGGGTAAGATTTCCCCTGCACCCGGCGCCCCGCGGTCCCCTGTGCCCAATTCCAGGGTACCTACCTATCCTCCAACCACCCAACTACCCAACTTACCTCTCGAAGTGGTGGTGGCACCTGAAGAATCTTAGTCCCTGAGCTTGCAGTCTTTTTCTAAACCGGAGATTTCCCATTTAAATCAATTGAGCGCCCGAAGGCTCAAAAGCACCCTGCACCCAGCCGCCTGAGTGACCCTGGCAGTGCAACCTTTACACCAATCTACTTCCCCACTTGCCCTGAGTAAGTGACCAGGAGCCCAACTCCCACAGCCGCGCGGCCTGCTTATCAGCAGCAGCCACCAACCAAGGCCCCCCCCCTATCTCTCATAGGATAACATTGGGCCCAACTCTCTCTGCACCCAGCTGCCCTTGTGCCGCTGAGGGTGAACCAACTGTACCTACCTGACCCTGGGAGACCCCTGAGTCTATGCCCAGAACCTTAACTCTGCCAGTCGAGTACTTACCTTTAAACCGATAACTCAATTTTCTTCATAGGGTAACATTGACTGGCTTTTCCTGAAATTTGTTCTAAGTGTGAACTTTTCAAAACCTAAAATATTCACCAAACATCAGCCGAGTAACGAAAACGAAAATGCTCACCTGATCTTAGGTGAGCTCCCAGTGCTGGATCTTGGTGCCCAGCACTGACTCTGAATAATACTTACAACTGTACTTACCAGTAATCCAATTTTCTCCCATAGGAAATCATTGACTGTTTTTCTGTGAAATTTCTTGTGTGTCAATTTCTGCAAACTTTAAATATTCTTAAAAAATCGTATAATTTGTCCTGCTCTAACTTGCCTCCTCCTCTAAATCACTCCGGGTGGCCCTAGACATCCTCACAAGTTTTGGGAAAAACTCCGGTTATAGCATCAATTGAGGAAAGTGATTGCTTTATGTGCTGCATGGGGCCCCTCCTCCTGTTCCGCATGGTTGCCCGATCCAGAAAGCCACGGAGGGGTTCAGATATCTCGGAATCGGAATCTCCGGAGATGCAAAAACACGCTTTGAAAAGAACCTCAGGCCACCTCTACAGAGGTTCCAGAGAGACACGGCAACCTGGAAGAGGCTCCCGTTGTCGCTGTTGGGTCGTGCGGCCCTCTTCAAAATGATGGCGCTGCCGCGGTTTTTATACGCCCTCCAAAACTACCCTGATCTGGTCCCACACAAATACTTCGCAGATATTGAGGCCACCCAGCGGGACCTGCTGTGGAGTGGCACACCGCGCTTGGCTCTCTCAAAACTTAATTTGGGGTGGTACGATGGTGGCATAGCACTGCCGGACATCCGCAAATATTACTGGGCAGCGCATCTCTCGGCTATTAATCAGGGCACGTATGGTAGTGGGGATGACCCCGGGTATGGGATGGATAGATAGATGGCTCCTCCCCGGAGGAAACTTTGAGGCTGCACACTACTCGCGACCCAATAAGTTCCACCTCACGGGGCCTACAAAACACTCGGTCCAACTGTGGCATATTGTGAACCGGAAGATAGGGTGGGCTGACAAACTTACGAAGGCAACCGCGCTCTGGGTGTCAGAAAGGCTCGGGTCGTTGGGACGCACTAAGGGATTCCGCAATTGGGATCTGATCGGTATATCCCGCATAGGGGACCTCTGGGGGGCCGGGGGAATGGTGCCCTTCGCCTCCCTACTGCAGTCACACGAGTTGGCACACACAGAATTCTTCCGCTATATGCAGGTCCGGCACTCTCTTCAAACTAACATTTCACCAGGGACAGCGCTCCCGGATTCCTCCCACCTAGAGGATAGATTAATTGACGGCTACTTACCGGAAAGGGCGATATCCCTCACATATAAGAAACTCATACATCACTCCCCGGACCCACTGGGCTCCCTCAGGGAGAAGTGGGAGGCGGACGGCCTTGAAATCGATGAGGAGTGGAGGGAGGCGCTCTCCTCCCCCAGAGAAGTGGCAATATCGGCAAAGTTGCGGCTGATACAACTCAAAATACTACATCGGATGTATGTCTCGGTCACCAGGCTAGTGTTGATGGGGAGGAGTACGGATGGGCTCTGTCGGCGGCGTTGCGGGGAGAGGGGGACATTTCTTCATATAGTATGGGAATGCCCACAAATTCAAACATACTGGGAAAAGATACAGGACTGTATGGGCAAGGTTTTGGGGGTAGGGTTGCGGCCTGAAGCTAGACGATGCCTCCTAAACATTTGGGAGCCCACGGACCCATCAGTAAAAGGCAAATTGTGGGCAACACTGGGGCTGGTGATTGCAAAGCGTAACATAGTACGCCTGTGGGGGGCGGAAGCGCCACCATTGCTTGGTGCATGGAAGAAAGACATGGACTGGTGTATGCTGCGGGAAAAGATAGTGTATGTTTAGAGAGAGTGTCCCGGGAAATGGGTAGCGGTCTGGTCTCCCTGGAATGCGTACCGCGGTAACATCTGTGAACCCCCCAGCTTCTCCCCCCTTGAGGAAATGTGAACCCAATAAAATGAGGATATGGTCTGTTCCTGCTCTGCTGTACCATATTAAGTTGCAATAATGTTTAAGTGTCCAAGGCTGAACCACTGTAACTCCAATGACCGGCAACTGTGACATGACCAACAAGTTTGTTAATAAAAAGAATTAAAAAAAAAAAAAAACTTATAATTTCAGAAAACGCAATTACTTACCTGTTCTGGATAAAGGTCCCAGTACTGAGTCTAGGCACCCAGTACTGGATTACAAAAGTAACGAGAACATACTATACCTGCAACTTGAATTTTCTGCCATGGGGAATCACTTGACTGTTTTCTATGAAATATTTTCTAAGTGGCAACTTTTAAAATGGCAAAATATTAACTAAAAATCATCACAGTAATTAAGTCGACTTTTATCACTTGTTTCTAAGTACTGACCCAGGACTGAATATAGGATCCAGTCCTGGAATTCCAAAAGTAATCCTAAAAGTAATCTATTGCAAATAACATGAAACTTCCATTGAACTCAATGCATTATTGTGTTTAGAATTGTGTTGCCTATTGCAACCACTTGTAACTTTCTACAAAAGTCAATTGCATATTGCAAAAGTATTTATATAAAGCATCTCATTCTGAGAAAGTATATATTTGAATACCTATTATTGGTTCTAAAATAAAAAACTTTTTTTTTATATAAACCATTGGCCTAGAGTTCAGTTGTTGAGTGTGTGAGACCATTCGCTGGCTGAGTGTGTGCAACAAATGCTTTACACTGTCCTCTCATAATGCCTTACTGCTCGACCAAGCTACCACTTAGAGAGTAAGGTTATATCTAACTTTAGCCTCTGCCAAACCTCTGGGGACTCTGTACCTATTTGGGAACAGTATATACAGAGCCACTTTCTCACAAAACCAACATCACAGGGGGCGTGGCTTGCTGCAGACGGGAATGTCCGCTCAGTAGCGAGGCTCTGAAGCGCCACTCCCGCAATATCCCGTCTCCTTCGTCCCCCACTGCCCCGACCCGTGCTCTGAGGCATCCCCTGTGGTCCTGCCGACCCTGCTGTAAGATTTGGCGGTGAATCGGAGGTAATGCCGGGGCGGAGCTCCGTTCCTCGCACCCCAGCCGGCGGCCGGGCTGTGGAGGACGCGCCCCGATCAGAGAAACTACGCGAGGCCGCGGACTGTCGCCCCGGGGGACGGAGATCTTCGAATCGGCACCTCCAACCATACTGTGATAGGGCCCGCCCCTGTCCTGAGCGTCCCCTGTGGCCCGGAGACTCCCGCCGACTTAGCAGACGGAGCTGAGGCCGATCTGATGCGGCGCCGCGACGGAGCTCCGTGCTACGTGATCTGGTCGGTGTACTAGCTGTGGAGGGTGCACCCTGGCTGTGGAGTGAAGCAGCGTGAGTCCGTGGCTGAGGCCTGGCTCCCCTGGAGGTGAGGACTTGACACCTGCTTGGCTAGGCTGCTTGCTTGGGACTTGGCAACTGCGCCGGTGCTGCGATCAGGCCCGGTGCGGACGGATGGACTTCCCCGCCACTCGGGGCATTTTAACACTGCTGGCTGTTGTGGGGGCCCTGCTGGAGTGGGGGAGACCAGACTGCCGCCTCGGCGCTGCCTGGCCGGCTTGCTGGGGAGGCTCTCCCCTGACACTGCGGGTCCTGCCGACGGTCGGATAACGGTGATTCCGGCACTGCTGGCGCCCTGGCTCCGGGCGGTGTGAGCGTGCACCCTACTCTGACTCCTTTACCCTGGCGGTCTGATGGTGGACCGGTCCGCGCTGTTGGGAGAGACCCCACCGGGTCGAAGACATCCAGGGGTGTGCCCAACTCCTCTACAGTGCTATCCAGGCACGACGTGTGGTGGCCAGCGGTGAGGCCCACGGTTCCCTGTTCCTGCTGGTTAAAGGGCTTCTGACGCCGGCTGTGAGTGGGCTCCGGGTGGCCTGCGGGACGGCAGGCTACCCTATGGAACTGTGACTCTCCGGGTACGACGCGGCTCAGTGACAGGTTGATTGGAGACGGCGCCTGGTTTCCCCGGGCCGGTAGTACCAGCTGGGACGACAAAATATTGTGGAGGTTAACTTGGGGTGCATGGGGCAGGAGCCGGCCCCATCCTTGACCCACTGCTTGGTGCGCGAGCCTTGGTGGAGTGTCCGCCCCGTCTGGGGTGTATCCAGCGAAAGCCGACAGGCCGGGTGGCGTAGTACACAGCGGGCGGCGGGGAGTAGCGGCTGCGCCCAGAGGAGCGCCACCTAAGTGGTGATTATGGCAACCGGGCAGAACAATAGAACGGTGGCACAGACTAAATTAGAGAAATTCGCCTGGCAACACCAACAAAGCGGTGAGCGGCTCGTGACACCGGCCTCGGACGGCAAGGCAGAACCGACGAACAAAGACCTCCTAGATGCGATCACGGCTGTCAAGGCGTCCCTCGAAGCACGGATAGACACCGTGGCCACTGATGTGAGTCTGATTCGTGAGGACGTGAGGAAGATTGCCGAACGTGTGGGAGCTGTGGAGAGTGTAACCAAAGAACTGACCAGTGACACTGGCCTTCACAAGCGAGAGGTCGCAGACCTGCGTGCCTACCACGAATTACTGGCTCGGCAGTTGGACGATTACGAAGGCAGGATGCGTCAGAATAACGTCCGCATTATTGGTGTCCCGGAAAACGCAGAGGGGCAGGCAGCAGACCTTTGTCGAGGACCTGGTCCTCGAACATCTACAGCCCCGAGGGCTCTCAAATTGTTTCTCGATTGAATGGGCCCACCGAGAGCCGGGTGGTCGCCCTCGTCCGGGGGCGCCCCCTCGACCACTTCTTGCCAGAGTGTTCAATTTCCGTGAACGTGACACCATCCTTCAATGTAAAAGGGCGGCCCCACCCCTAGCTGTTGAGAACAGCAAAATCATGTTCTTTCCTGATTTTACACTAAAAGTCCAGAAACGACGACGCAGCTTCCTGGAGGTAAAAAGAGCGCTCCGTGACCAGGAAGTTAAGTACGCGATGATGTTCCCCGCCAAGTTGCGGTGGAGGCCGATGCAAAATCATGGTTCTTTACACGCCCGGAGGATGCTTGGGACTGGTTGGAGGGCTGGCGTACTGTGGATAAAAGGAAAAAAGGGGGCCTTCGGCAGCGGATAGGGCCGATGATTGGCGCCAGCAGAGACGATCTCCTTCACACTCAGACTCTGATGCCCAGGGTCAAACCGGGGAACACTAACTCTGGACGATGGTACATTGCTTGTATTACCCCATCGGAACTCCCTTGAACATATCTGGTGGCGGACTCGTGGCTCTCATGATGTCAGGGTGACAATGATGGGTGTGTCCCGGGACGTGGGAGGCACTCACCCCTTCGGTACGCTGTCACCATGGGCCTCTATGGAAGACAATGGGGGATTGGTTGCCTGGCTTCCACCGCTGCGGTGTTTTTTTCCTCAGTTTCCGCATATTCATGGAAGCTGCTTATCGTGTAGTTGCTATTGCTGAATGTGCCGCGACGATGGGCCTCTGTTTGACAGGATCTAATAACCCAGACTGAGTTACGAGTTTTTTATACTAGTGAGACTGGTTGGGCGGGTGGGAAGGAACCTACGAGATTTCAGTCAATATGTTGGGAGTGGAGCAGCTCACGTTTCCTCGACTTGTTCCTGGGGGGAGGGGGGGGGGGGCGACAGGCGCTCTGCAAGTTGGGGGAGGCGGGCGGTCCTAGTCCCGTTGTGCAGGGAGGCAGGGTGGGGGGTATGTTTTCGGGGTTTTGGGGTTGCTTGATTTGGTTTAATTGGAGTGATGTTTTTTATTGTTTTTCTGCAGCAGTGCTACATGGCATTCTCTATCAACACGTTGTAAGGTGTACTTGCCTCCAGGCTACTGGTTTCATTCTTTTCATTCTTAGGAAGGGTGGTAGGACGACGCGTACTGTATTTAGAGCAGTTGTTGAAGGGACCCCCACAATAGCCACTCCGATCACTCCATCATACTACTGTTGAGATCTCATGGTGAAGAGTCAGGGACTTAGACTCATGACCTGGAACATTAATGGGCTGGGGGACAAAATTAAACGGGGCATAATGCTGCAATATCTCCACGTCACCGACCAGACTTAGTGCTGTTCCAGGACACCCACCTCATAGGCAACTCATGTAGGGCCCTGGACAGAAAGGGGTATCGTATGGTAGCGCACGCGGGCTTTACCTCGGGATCCAGAGGGGTGGGGATCCTCCTTCGTAAGGGTTGCCCCTATGTGATTCACACTACACGGTCCGAACCACAAGGTAGGTATGTGGCCTGCTCAGGAAGCTGGGAGGGTAGGGTCCTCAACGTGCTCTCCGTATATGCCCCTCCGGGCCTCCAGCGCCAGACCATAGCAGAAGTGGGGACGCTCTTGATGACCTTGCCCGAGGGTGCCCTGGTAATGGGTGGCGACTTTAACTTAACGATGGACGGTACCATGGACCGTTCTCCACCTCGTGTGGACTATCCGCACGGCTCGCAACTGCGCACTTTTACTGACGCTCTGGGACTGGTAGACGTTTGGAGGTGGTCACACCCCCGAGATACAATTTACACTTTCCAATCTGGTGTTCATGGCAGTCACTCACGGCTTGACTACCTGTTCACCCAGGCGCAACAGATTCAGCACTTCACGGAGTCCGCGTGCTTAGCACGGGGAGTATCAGACCACTCCCCGGTAACAGCTATCTTCGGAGCCCGTCGGGCAAGGCAACCTGGCCCCATTATGATCCAGCCCTGGTTGCTAAAAATCCCACACATTAGGGATTCCTTGCGGCAAGACACAGATTACTACTTTGAGGAAAACACTGGGTCTGTGGCGTCGGCGGTGACGCTCTGGGGGGCGTATGGGGCGGTGATAAAGGGTAGAGCGTTGTCCATGATAGTTAGACACAAAGCTGAGCGTAGGCGACGAGTAGGCGAGTTGGAGACTGAGATACTTCACCTCGAGCGCGATGTTTCGCAGACCTCTGCTTACGAGACCCAACACAAACTCAATGTTAAGAGACAAGATTATAAACAACTGCTCTTTGAGGACGCCAGCCGGCGTGCCCTCGCTACCCGGCACAGAATATATGAGCAGGGTGAGCGCACCAGTAAACTTCTGGCATGGCTGGAACGTAAAGAATCATCTGCTCGATGGGTGGGCGCGATCAAACGGCCGGATGGTGTGCTGAGCACTGACCCCCAAAACATTGCTGAAACATTTGCTAAATACTATGAGCAAATCTATACTAAGCCACAGCATTCACAAGAACCGTGGGCGGCAGATCTCCTTGCCACTATCGGAATGCAATGTGTTTCCCAGCAGGATAAATAGGCCCTGGAGGCAGATATCTCGGCTGAGGAGATCCAAAAAGCCATTCAAGATGTCCGGTCCGGCAAGGCCATGGGCCCAAACGGAATCCATATAGAGCTCCTGAAACCCATGGCTATGAAGCTTGCGCCCCACTTACTGAATCTGTATAATGAGTGTTATGAGACGGGCATCCTCCCAGCAGACATCCGTACTGCCACCATAGTGGTCGTCCACAAACCTGGTAAACCAGCGGATGAGTGCGCATCGTACCGACCCATTTCTTCGATTACCGTGGAGGCCAAAGTTTTAGCTAAGCTGCTGGCTTATCGTCTGCTTCCATATCTCACGGCACTGATCCACCCTGACCAGTCGGGATTTATGCCAGGCCGCAACACTGCACGCAACCTGCGCCAGGTCCATGGGGAACTGGGTCGGGTGACGACACTCCAAGAGGAAACTCTTGCTCGCGCTTGATGCCAAAATGGCATTCGATACGGTGGCCTGGGAGTATCTCTTTGCAGTCTTGACTCGTGTGGGGCTGGGGCCCCGGCTGATCGGATGGATCAGCCTTTTATATAAACTTGCCCACGGCCCACGTGTCAGTTCACAACCATCGTTCGGGCTCATTCCCCCTAGGCCGCAGCACGAGACAGGGCTGTCCGTTGTCACCACTCCTCTTCTCTTTGGCCCTTGAGCCCTGGATCAGGGGTGACCCTGAGATCAGAGGCTTTAAATGGTCAGAAGACCATGAATCCCGTATCTCCTTATATGCGGACGATATTTTGCTGTATCTAGCATCCTCGGCGCGCGCGCTCCGTTGTGTACTTCATATTTTCCATATCTTTGGGACCCACTCCGGTTACCAGATTAACTGGTCCAAATCCCAGATGTACCCCCTCAGGGGTGACCCACCACACAGTCCCAAGGGTTACACCATACCGGTGGCACCACAGGGTTTCCAATAGCTCTGCATTTTTATAACACTAGACCCAACCCTATTTTATGATCGTAACCTATCGGGCACATTGCAGAGGTTCAAGGTGGACGTGGTCCATTGGAAAACTTTGCCCCTCACACTTTTGGGTCGTGCATCCTTATTCAAGATGCTGGCCCTCGCACGCTTCCTCTACGCCCTGCAGAATACGCCCATCTCGATCCCCGAATCCTACTTTTTGCGGATTAAGGCATCACTTAGAGACCTGTTATGGGATAGCGGACCGCCTCGAATCGCAATGCAGAAACTTACCATGGGATGGTATGATGGAGGTATTGGATTGCCGGATATACGCCTTTACCACCAGGCATTGCAATTGATCACAATCAACCGGTGGGTGTTTGGACCCCACGATGATACCAATTTCCGTACAGATCGATGGCTACTGGGAAAGGGAGGATATAATAGAGCGCTATACTCAAACCACAAAAACCTAGGCTTGACCGGCCCTACTGCCCGAACGGTAGAAATCTGGCACAGGCTCCAGCAGCGCATGGGTTGGTATGGGCGGCTGACTAAGGCCACCCCACTCTGGGAGCCAGATAGCCTGGGACGACTGAGTATCTGCGCAGGGTTCGATAAATGGGACCTTATCGGCATCTCCACGGTTGGGGACGTCTGGATCAAAGGTAAAAAGGTTTCATTTGCGGAGCTTCAGCTCAAATACCAGCTCGCACCGTCAGAATATTGGATACCTTCAAATTAGCCATGCTATCGACAGCGCCCTTCCCGCTGGTGCCCCCCTCCCAGACTCCTCTCCCTTAGAAGATAGCCTTGCGGTCCATAGGGTCCAGCAGCAGCCTATCTCCGACGTATAAGAAGCTAATTAACAACCGGACCGACCCAATGCGGAAGTTGAGGGCTAGCTGGAAGACTGACTTGGGGGAAATGACTGACGAGGACTGGACTGAAGCGTTAGCCTCCCCTCGCGAGGTAGCAATGCCGATGCGACTTCGTCTCGTTCAGCTAAAAATTCTGCATCGTGTCTATTTTGATGCAAAACTGTTGTGCAAATTGGGGAGACGACTCGATACGCTCTGCCTACGACACTGCCACCAGATAGGTACATTCATACATACTCTATGGACTTGCCCCCGCATTCAACAATACTGGATAGACGTCACCCGACAGATGGTGAGGTCCATTGGTAAGCCCATATCCCCCTCTCCCCAACTCTGCCTCCTTAATATTTGGGAGGCTACGGACCTTACCCAGGCGGAACAAACATGGTCTGCAATGGGTTGGACCATTGCTAAGAGGAATATTGCAGAGAAATGGGGGGGTAGACCATGTCACAGCTACGGGTTTGGGCCGCTGATATGGATCATGCCATGGCGGCGGAGAAAACGTCTACAAAAGCCGAGGCTGCCCGCGGAAATGGGAAAATGGGATCACAAGTGGGGACGATGGAACAAATACCTGGAGGGGGGGGGGGGGGGTAGACATCTGTATTTCTCCAACGGTGGAGCTTAGGAGGGAGAGATTGGCATACGATGTGCACGGGGGCCCCCCCCGATCCTACAATATTTATGTAACCCCCCTTAGTGCTGCTTCACTAATTGATCGGATTTATTCTTGCTGCCCTGACTTTATCGTCTGTTATCTCCAGCGTCTGAAAGTATACCTGGCCAGTGGAGGTCCTCATTAAGTGTCATTACTGCTGCTATGTTGTGGTTTTTATTTTCAATAAAAATGGTTATAAAAAGAAAATTTTAAAAAAATCATATCCATATCAGAGGCGATATATAATTATATATAAATAATTATAAAAGCAATAAACATAAGAATATATCAAAGAGGAGGAGGGAAGAACAGAGGCTCACCTTATTTAAAAAGATTACGGAGAACCGCTTGTCCCACAGACTTGTCTGCATTGCTGGCAGCTTCCAAACAGTAGTGCTTGGTAAAGGTCCATACGCTATGCAAACCTGATCAGATTTTCGTATTGAGGATGTCATTTGTAAATAAAATTTAAGACATCTTTTGACATCAAGAGTATGTAAAGTCCTTTCCGCAGGTGATTGAGGATTAGGAAAGAAAGTCTTTAAAATGAGGGGTTCATTGAGATGAAAATCAGAAGGTACTTTAGGCATAAACACAGGGTTAGAGCGATGCAGTACTGAGTCCCTGGTGAATAAGGCGGGTTAATAGTGAAGGGTTGAATGTCACTGACCCGCCTGGCTGATGTGAGAGCCAACAGTAGAGACATCTTCCACGAAACAAACTTCAAATCGGCCTTATGAATAGGTTCAATGGGGTGTCGCATGAGTTGTGAAAGAACAATGTTAAGATGCTAGGGTGGAGGTGGGCTGCGGATGAGAGGAAACATAAGAAACAATCCTTTGAAAAATTATTGAATGATCCTAAAGGAGTAAAGAGTGTAACCATCCTGCCGGAATCTTGACAGCCGCTAAGAATACCTTAAGAGTAGAATGGGAAAGGCCTGATCTTGCCAGTTGTAAGAAGCAAGGAAACAGTAGTTCTGGTTTTGCATGAATCGTGTGAATGTTGGCGGCTTGACACCACAGGCAAAATCGCTGCCATTTGAGCATGTAGGTCATAATTGTGGAAAGCGCTTTGGCATTAGCTAAGACCTCTCTACATTCTGAAGGAATGTCTAAGTGAGCAAATTCAAGGTGTTCAGGCGCCAGGCCGCCAAGCGCAGAGATGCAGGATCCCGGATGGCAGATCTCCTCTCCATTCACAAAAGGGCAGATTGGGTATTGGTTGCAACTGAATGGGATCGCATTTGGATAGAAGGAGGAGTTCGGTGAACCAGAACTGGCGAGGCCACCTGGGAGCTATGAGGAGTAGACGACAAGGCTTTCTTCATTTTCCGGAGCACTCTGGGAACCAACAGTATCAGCGGAAAAGCGTAGGCATAGATCTGCGACCAGTTCATCAAAAACGCATCCCCGCACGAGTCTTGTTGGGGAAGCCAACTTGCGTAGGATGGGCATTTGCGGTTCAGACTGGTCCAAGTCCAGATCGGGTCGACCCCACTTCTGGAAAATACGATCCAATGTTGGTTGATGGATCTCCCACTTGTGGTTGGACGTGGTCGACCTGCTGAGGGAGTCTGAGGATGTTGGAGACTCCCGGGACATGGACTGCAGCCAGAGTTATTTGATGTCGGATCGCCCAATCCCAAATTTGCTGGGCTTGCTGGGACAGCAAAGCAGATCTTGATCCTCCTCGTTTGTTTAGATAGTGCATACTTGTTGTTTTGTCCATCCGGATCAACACTGATGCTCCGAGAATGATGGCGGGAAAAGATTTTAGAGCCAGGAAGATCGCTAGCAACTAACAGGTTGATATGCCAAGTCCTTTGTTGAGCATTCCATCTCCCGCTTACTGAGCCCTTGAAGGTGCACTCCCCACCCTTCGAGGGAGGCGTCCGTGGTGATGACGAAATTTGGAACTTCCACTAGGAATGAGAGGCCTGTTGTAACATTCCTTTTGCAAGTCCACCAAAGTAGCGCTTCCCGAATCTTAGGAGTGATGCGGATGAGATCGTCGATAGACCCTGTAACCATTGCAGTGGTCTCATCTTGAGACAGTTTGGGATCAGGGGAATGCAGGATGAGAGCATCCCCAGAAGGGACTTGAACTGTCAGACAGAAACGCACCTTCTTGATCGAAGTAGTTGGGCAAGCTTGCAAAGCCTTTGTCGTCTATCGTTTGAGACAAAGGCTTTGGTCCGCAGAGTGTCTATGGTGGCTCCTAAAAACGTTCTAATTTGCGATGGAATGAGTTGTCTAGATTGATAGAGAGACCCAGAGAGTGGAAAAACCCAGAGAGTGGAAAAGAGACAGACATCCGAGTATGGGCGTTTCCGAGTGTGAAAGAATTTGCCTTGATATAATACGGAAAAATCTGAATCCCTTCCAGTCGAAGGTGTGCAGCCAACAGCCCAAGACCTTGGTGAAGACACGGGCCGGAGCGTAGTCCGAAGGGAAGAACCTTGAACTGAAAGTCCCTGCCAGCCACTCTGAACCTCAAGAACTTTGTGTCTGGGTAAAATAGGGACATGAAAGTAAGCGTCCTGGAGGTTGAGGGTGGTCATGTGATCCCCCGCAGTGAGAAGTTGAAGGATTTCTTGAAGAGTCAACATCCGGAAGGATGGTTTCTTTAGATATTTTTTTTTTTTTTAGGGACCGAAGATCTAGAATGGGGTGCCATTCTCCAGATTTCTTTTTGATCAGAAAAAATCTGGAATAGAAACTGGTTCCTCTTTGTAATCTTGGAACAATTTCGATCGCTCCCTTCCGTAACAAATTTATTTGGGAGAAAAGCTCTGTAAGATGAGCTGGGCCCCTGGGAGGAGAATTCGGAGGAAGTTTGACAAACTCTAGAACGTGGTCTCTGGCCACAATGTCCAAACCCCATTTGTCTGTGGTTATAGCAGACCAGGTCAAGTAAAAACGGGAAATCCTTACTCCAACTTTTCTAGGAGTGGGCGGTAGAGCAGGAAGCAGTGGTCACTGCTTCTTGGACGTTTCACGTCCGCGGTAGGATAATTTCCTTCTGTTCTGCGAATAAGATGTAGATGGTTGTTGCCAGAAGGATTGTTGTTGTTGTTGAGTCGAATAACGTTACTTTGATCGGATTGGTATTGTCTTGATTGGTTATAGCCTCCTCGACTAGAGAAGGATCCACGGCCTCTAGCGCCTCGAAAAGGCCGTTTCCAAAACTGAAGCGTACCAAGAGATCTTGCTATCTCAGTATCCTTTTTAATGGCCTGCAGGGCATAGTAATATGCTGACCAAAGAGACTCACCGTCAAAAGGCATGTCGATTACCTTCGTCTGAACTTCCTGACGGAATGTGGATTTTAACCATCCCTGTAGCCGCAGAAATACGGCACCTGCTATTTGCTGAAAGCCTGTAGACGCAACATCCACAGCCGAATCGATAACCTCAGCTGAGATCCGTTCCCCTTCCTGGAGGATTTTGAGCGCTTCTGACATGGAGGGCTCAGGTAACATCGATATATGGAGAAATGTCCACCCACATCTGTCTGTCCTAACGGCCTAAGATGACCAGTGAGTTAGCTGCACGGACAGTAGTGGCCGCCATGGTCGAAACTTTTCCCCGATGGCGTCTAGAAGTCTCCCATCCCGATCGGGAGGAGCAGACAGTGGAGAGGAGGGATTCCGTGCTCGGAGTTTTACTGCTTGGGCGATAACTGAATCTGCCTTAGACTGACCTATTACACATGCCGGGGAATTATCTGGTGCCTTGTACTTTTTGTCGAGACTATGCAGGATCGCCGGAATGGAAGCAGGAGCCTTCATGATCTTCAGTCCTTCTTGCCAAATTTAAATCAATAGATATCGTCCGTACTCGTTTCCTCGGTTGATCTTTAAAATTGTAAAGGAAACAATCCTTTGTTTCCATAGGAAGGAGGAACCGTTGAGCCGCTCTCTCCATTAGAAGATGAAAACCTCCGATGTCTACTGGAGGAGAGTCCACAGGAGCAGGAGTAGGAGGAGACAGGGTTTGTATTTGATAGTCATCCCATTCCGTAAGGAGGGATCTATCGTCCAATTCTCCTCCTTCCCTGTCATCGTCCGTGGTGTGAGATTCCTGAGAATGATGGGACATCGAAGCTACCGGAGAAACTGGTCTGGGCGACCTCAATAGTGATGAAGATTGAGGAACAGGTGTAGGTGGTATAGAGGAAGCAGATTCACATGGAGGAGATCGGCGATAGTAATCGTCCAACATGTACTGCAAATTGTTTAGCAGAGATAGAGGCAGTTGAGCCGTAGGTTTTGACTCTGGAGCTGAAGTAGCAGTCTCTGGGCAGTACTCATCGTCTTCATATACATCTTTATTTAATGAGGAACTCAGAAGGGCTCCTGGCAGTACGGAATCGTCCACATCAGATTCTTTCTCATCTGCTGTATAATCTAACAGCTGCTCAGGCAACGCAAGAGTCACTCTGGTAGGAGAGGTGTGAATCGGAGAGAGGACCTCCAAGGAAGATCCATGCCTTTGAAGCAAGGAAGGCACTGCTGTCGACGGTGGCAATTGTGTAGACGGTACCACATAAGATTGAGGATGCTGTGGTCGTAGACTAAGACCAGACCTGAAGAAAGTTGTAGTGACGAGGCAATCGTCAACGACACGGTCTTCGTCAACAGCAGATTTCAACTCCGTCGTCGACGAGGAGAGGGTAGTGATGGACAAAAGCGTCGACGGCAAAGACGCCGACGACAGTATCATTTGAGGCTTTGGAGACGAGAAAGTAGCAGTTGACGTAGTCGTTGCGGCGACTGCAGGCTTCGTCAACAAAGACAGTCGTCGAGTTCGTCGACTAATCCCGTTTCTGAGGAAAATCCTTGTTAGGAATGGATTTAGAAACCTGAGATTTCGCCACCTTTCTCGGGGGTGAAGAGGGCAGAGTTTTACCTTTACCAGGTGGAGGAGCATTTTTTGATGTAGAAGGCAACTCAGAGGTGTGCTGTGATTGCGACACCTTAGTCCCAGGAGAAGTAAAATCTGTGTCAGCACTCTTCTTCCTAGAGGAAACAGTCTTCACAGAAGAAACCATGCCAACATCAGATAAGGGGTTGTCTTGATATTTAATCTTCTGTAGCCACAGAAGTAGACGTACCTCTGTCCCGCAGAGTCTTTTGAGGGAACGTCCTGCAGACCCTCACCTGGTGGTCCGGATACAGACAATAAATGCACTTCTTGTGGGGGTCTTCTGAAAACAGCCGAAGCTTCCCACAAGACTTGAAGGTCTGAAGAGAGATTTTTCTGAGCAGAGCTTAGGGAGACTCCCTTCGCACGACATGCAGTAGAAAATCTGAGAGCCTGAGCCTCTGGGGCGAACATTCTGGGGGGTGCCGTCACCCGATTGGCTGTAGTTTGGACTATATATAATGACTTGGACGAGTCATGAAAGTGGAAGATTTTTTCCTATTGACTTCTGGCTATTTTACTTCCTGGTTATAATTTACCCATGATATGGTTATTTTATACATATTTATTGCTATTTTTATGTACCGTGGGACTCCCACTCCGACGATGGGAATGATTCAAGCGTGTGAATCTATGAAAGATCCTCCAATACTGGAGAATACAAGGCTCTTCAGGGAAACACACTAGAAGTGCGATGGATCATAGCTTATTCACATATGTTATTATCCTAGCAGGGCACACAGCAAATAATGCTTAGTGCACATTCTATCACAGTAGTAACCGTGATTGATTGATGTATACTGCCATCTGGCTGTACAGACCAACTCTCATTCTGTATTTACAGAGTTACAGGCAGTAATTACCAAGTAAGTGCAGTACAAACCATGCTAAAATATTACTGTTTGGCATATGCAGAGTGCGTTTGATTAGTACAACAAGAGTGGCCCCTATGGGGCGTGGCTTGAAACATCTTGACTTTAGAAAGGCATTCGCATTGGAGCCTTTCCTTTCTCCCCCTTGTTTTTAAACATACCAACTAAGGGTCAGAATAAATGGGTGGTTTACCTACTAGGGCAGGAATTTTTTTAGCTCTCTCCTTAAAACCGTTCTACTCCCAGGAATGTGGAATTCCTATAGCCCGACGGTCAGGACATATTGTTTGGGGTCACAGTCAACAAGTTTGTGTATATTGTCCTTGGGACAAGTAGGCCCAACCCTCTACAGTTCAACCCTTTTGGCTTGTCAGTTTGCAGTACCACTTAATGGATATGGGAAAGCCATTGCCTGCAGTTAAGGTAATATTTGTGTCCATGTGTTAATACTGTTCAAATCTTGTATTTATGGTTCATTAATGCAAAGCCTTTATTATTAGGGTGAGCGCTCGAAGGAGAAGTTGTATGCTCCAACTGCACTACCGACAGTGGTTCCAGTATAACAATGCGTACGCGCGTTTTCAATGAGGTTATGTAGAACGCTCCCAGAACGCTCTGATTAGGTGCACATATCTGCAGATGCTTGAACACAAGATTGGGGATTCTTTGCTCTCAAAATAAAATATTCACCAAAAATAAATAAATAAAAAAAAAGTAAAAAACGTTTTGCTAGACTACTGTAAAAGTTTGGTTACCATCTTTAGTAAAATGTGTTGATGTATGCTAGTACTTCCCAAAAATATTCATAATGAAAAATGGATGTAACCAGTTTCAATAAGATGGGAAACAAAAATAAACAAGCATTGGTAAAGCCAGTATGTCTGAAATGGTTGGTCAGCCTTTTGGTTTTGTTAATGCGCGACTTGTTTTGGCATGGTTTTTGTAAATCCTCATCGGTGTTGGAGCTGCTGGGCACTCACCATTATAACAAACATTGGCAAAAGCAAAAATAGTTTTGGTCTCAAAAAGCACACATTGCCACAGTAGTGCCTAGCACTGAACAAAACTACTGTTGCTATGCTCCTTGTGAAAGAACCGAATGCGGTCACTCACAGTGAAGCTAGCCGAAAGAGAGAAAAATGTAATAAACACAAAAGGTCATAGTTAACGCCAGACCTCAATTAGGGCCCAATTATTAAATAAAGTCTAAGTGCAGATGTATGGCTTTCGTGAATTCACAACACTTTACAGATGTAAGCTAAGAAATAGTACTCCTAGAAAATATCTGCGAACCGCATTTTAGCATGCGCAAATAGGCAGGTGTAGATTTGCTCATGCGAAAATCTGAGTGTTTGCAAGTGCACTTTGCCTCCAACCACTTTTTCCCCAACCCTAGAAGACATTTTATGTCTGCCATTGTCAGGAGTACATTTTCAGCCTGTCTCATCATGGGAAAAGACTAGAGAAGAGTTGGTGAAAACCCTTAAAACATGCAAGTTAGTAGGTTTGCACAGACTCAAAAGGGCTATCCAACCCTGGAACTATTGCTTGCCACTCCCTTCAGCCCCAGTATGCAAATCTGCAGAAATGTGGCAACAGAAGGGAATTGCCAGTATTCAAACCCTACTATGGAAGGAGCCCTGGCATAATCAGAGGCTATTTCAAAGCGCTTATAGAATGAGATTGCTGCCATAATTTGTTGACGGAATTACATGGCGCAAAAGGGACAAGTGGCTTTTTTTTTACAGGACAAGTAGATTTATGAAGCAAGCTGCCCCATGAAGTAGTAAATATTTTATTAAATTCTACACCCCTGCACTCCTAATATTGTAGATCTCCTTTATCATTAGGATACGCCCTAAGAACTCTTGCGTATTTCGCAGGTCGTGGCACGCCTCGTTCCACAGCAGAGTGAGATGGACCCTATGATGAAGCAAGCCACCAAGGGGTAACCCTGGTGGGTGGGTGTGAGAAAGTGGCTCTGTATATACTGTTCCCAAATAGGTGCAGTGTGCACAGAGTCCACAGTCCCCACAGGTTTGGCAGAGGCTTAAGTTAGATATAACCTTACTCTCTAGTGGTAGCTTGGTTGAGCAGTAAGGCAGTATCAGAGGACAGTGTAAAGCATTTGTTGCACACACTCAGCCAGCAAATGGTCTCACACACTCAAAAACTGAACTCTAGGCCAATGGTTTATATAAAAAAAATATATATGTTTGTTTTATTTTAGAACCAACAATAGATATTAAAGTATACTTTCTCAGAATGAGAGGCTTTAGGTAAATACTTTTGCAATATGCAATTGGCTTTTGTAAATACTGTATACAGGTTTAGGCAATAATGCATTGAGTTCAATGGAAGTTTTTAAGTTATTTGCAATAGATTACTTTCAGGATTACTTTTGTAACTCCAGGACTGGATCCTAGATTCAGTCCTGGGACAGTTCTTAGAAACAAGTGATAAAAGTCGACTTGGTTACTGTTGTGATTTTTAGGCAATATTTTGCCATTTTAAAAGTTGACACATAAAAACAGTCAATGATTCCCTATGGGAGAAAATTCAAGTTGCAGGTAAGTATGTTCTTGTTGCATTTGTAATCCAGTACTGGGTGCCTAGACTCAGTACTGGAACCTCTATCTAAAACAGGTAAGTAATTACGTTTTCAGAGTTGGTACGATTGTTAAAGAATATTTGAAGTTTGCAAAAATCGACACTTAGAAAAACAGTCAATGATTTCCTATGGAAGAAAATTGGGTTACTGGTAAGTACGGTTGTGAATATTTTTCAGGGTCAGTGCTGGGCACCAAGATCCAGAACTGGGATCTCTCCTAATGGCAGGTGAGTATTTTTGTTTTCGTTACTCGGTTGATTTTTGGTGAATATTTTAAGTTTTAGAAACTCCACACTTACAAGAAATTTCAGAAGAAACCAGTCAATGTTACCCCATGGAGGAAAATTGGGTTATCGGCTTTTGGGTAAGTACTCTACTGGCAGCGTTTAGGTTCTGGGCACAGATTCCGGGGTCAGGTAAGTACAGTTGTTACACCCTCAGCGGCACAGGGGCAGCCGGGTGCAGAGTGAGTTAGGCCCAATGTTAACTATGGGAGGCAGGGGGGCCTTGGTTGGTGGCTGCTGACTAGCAGGCCGCGCGGCTGTGGGAGCTGGGCTCTGGGTCACTTGCTCAGGGCAAATGGGGAAGTAGGTAGGTGTAGAGGTTACACTGCCAGGGCCACTCGGGCGGCTGGGTGCAGGGTGCTTTTGAGCCTTCGGGCGCTCAATGGATTTCAATGGGAAAGCTCCTGTTTGAAAAAAGGCTGCAAGATTCTTCAGGTGCCACCACCACTTCGAGAGGTAAGTTGGGTAGTTGGAGGATAGGTAGGTACCCAGGAGTTGGGCACAGGGGGGGCCGCAGGGCACCAGGTGCAGGGGTGCCTTTTGGTGTCGGGAAATCTTACCCTCTGTTGATCGCACCTGGTTCTGAGGCTGCAGGCGTCGTCAGGAGCGTCGAGGTGAGTCCTAGGGTGCCGGATTCGGGGTCACAGTCGCCGGGGGAACGTCCTCTGGGTCTTTGTTCACTCCGGCGCAGGCCAGGCATGGCTGATGCCAGGGGTTAGAAGCTGGTTTTGAGCAGAGCCTCTGCTCATGGGAGTCCCAGGTGCTTAGAGCCAAAAGGTAGCCAGGTCCTCCGGGGTTTGTGAGGTTGCTGGCCACAAGAGGTGCCGGGATGGAGCAGGAGCAGGTTCGAGGGTAGACAGGCCGGTAGGGCTGGGGCCAAAGCAGTTGGTGTCTTCCTCTTCTTAGCAGCTGTATGGCTTAGTTTTTTGGAATCTGGAATCTTGGGAAGGAAGTTTCAGGGTGCCCCTAAATACTAGATTTAGGGGCGTTACAGGTAGGTAAAGGGCAGGGACCAATGGGTCCCTGCCCTGGGGTGGGTACATCCCCTATCCTGCCACTCTCCTGTGGGAGGGGGGCAGTAGCCTAGTCCTGATTGGGCAGGGCCTCCCATCTTCAAGATGGCAAGCGCCCGGAGATGTGCTTCACCTCGCCTCCCCCACCTGAGGGGTGGGGTTGGCAGGCTGGCACATCCCCTGTCCTTATTCGGGGTTTCCGGCCAAGCTTCCCGCCAGAGTGGGGGGTTGCAGTGGCCTGGGGAAGCTCACAGAGGCGGCATGCCTTTGAAGCTTCCCCCTGTCCATCCTGGGGGAAGAGACCTAGCACCTCGCCCAGGATGTGCATTGTTGCAGGCCCAGGAGAGCGGGGCTCTCCTACCCAGGACTCCAGCAACAGGTCTGCTGTGTGGCAGCCGACCAGACCAGACGTGGATTGTAGGTTAGGTTTCAGGGGGCATCTCCAAGATGTCCTCTGGGGTGCTTGGTACATTAAATCCCACACTGGCATCAGTGCGGGTTTAATGTGCTGAGAAGTTGGATACCAAACTTCAGTCTTCAGTGTTGCCATTATGGTGCTGTGGAGTTTGTGTTTGACGAGCTCTCAGCACCATGTATTCTTAAATGGCAGCACTGCACGTAGTGCCCAGGAATGGACCTGGGTACTGTAGGGGCACAGAGCTCATGCTCCTGTGCCAACACCACTGGCATAGGGCACCCAGCTAGAGGGGTGGCTGATGTATGCCAGAGCAGTGTAGGTGGTGGGCATGGCACACAGGGATGTGTGCCATGTCGACTCTTTGTTTTGTCTGGTACCCAGACACTCCGCCTGCCAGTACAGTGTGTGTGTGTGCGTGTGTTAGGGTACAGGGCCTTTAAGGGTGGCACAATGAGTGCTGCAGCCCTTAGAGGCCTTCCCTGGTCACAAGGCCCTGGGTACCTAGGGTACCATTTACCAGGGGCTGACATGTGGCCAGGGTTTGCCAATTTGGGTTTGAGGTTTTTAGGGAAGGAACATAGGCCCTGGGCACCTGATTGGCAGGAGTCCAGGGTACACCCAGTTAAAGTACATTCAGCAAAAAATGGGGGCATACCATGCAAGAAAGATGGCACTTTCTCACAGTGTGGGTTTTATAAGAAACTGTTTGCTTTCCTAGAGGAGGGTTAGACCTTTTATTTTATTTTTTTTAAACAATTGGGCTCTCTATTTTTCGGTTACGTTTTGGTAGGAGAATGAGCCTTGTGGATCCTTTCTCCCACTTTGTGAAATACACATATATAAACACACAATTATACACACACATTTTATATAAATATTTCATTAAATGAAAAATGGTATTTAATGCACAAAACTAAATATACTGAAAATCAAATGCTCAAATATTTCAGGTGGAATGTTAAATCAGAACCACCCAAAAAGGCCTTACTAGTATTTCAAAATGTAAAAAGAAAATGTGGGGCACATTTAATAGTTCAATAAAGTAAGCCTGTTGCAATATTAAAATAAACATGACCATGTGATCTCTCACTAAAGCGGTCCAAACACATTGGGAAGGCTTAAAGCATACATTGACATGACCAGTGACTCCTTCAGGAGACGTCAAGCATTTTCCAGTGGTGGACCAAGGAAAAGTACATATATAACCTTTCTCACTGCCTTGGTCACGACTTAACCAAGTAAAACCTGTTCTTGCACCATGTCAGAAAGGCTACAACCAGGTCTCGTAGTTTGGTACGGAGTTGACAATGTGAAAGCTCTTCCTGTTGTATAGGTCTGAAAGTTCACACTGTAAATTTACTTCCTACTATAAAGTGTCAGATTTAACAACCCCCCACCCCGATGCATTTGACGTTTATATGTAAAACCACTTCCTATTTTGTCATGCTTAATTCACAATATAAAACGCCTTCCTACGATTTTCGGAAAGGTTTTCACAATGCAAAATCCCTTACTCATGTACAAGAGAAGTCCAGCTCTCTGACGTGGTCCAGAGCGCTTTTAGGGAAGAGTAAGTATAGGTGGCAATATGCAGCAGGAGGGTCTTTGGGGACCATGGGCTAGACGTACAAAGCTTTTTTTTCTAATATCTTTATTGGCATTTTGTACAAGTACATAAGACGTTATCATCGGAAATCCTCCTCATAGCCAACAAAGAGCAGTCCCCCCCGAATCACGGAATGGATAAAGTCTATAGATGCTCTTGACTGCACTCTCATCCCAGCCGCCTGAAACCACTGGGAATCACCCTAGACCCCAACCGTGACAGGGTCAAACACATCAAGAACACCGCAAGAGGTGCTTTCTTCAACTTAAAACTACTAAACCAAATCAAACCTTTCATTCCTCCAGAAGACCTTAAGCAAGCCACGCAATCCGTCGTGCTATCCAGATTAGACTACGGGAACACCACCCTCACAGGCACAGCAAAATCACACCTTGCTTCGCTCAGATCAACTCTAAATGCAACAGCTTAAATGGTGACCGGAGTAAAGAAATGCGAACACTTCTCCCCCGCTCTCAAAGAGCTAAATTGGTTCCCCATAGAAACTGCGTGCTAACTTCAGAAACCCACAAAGCTCTGCACACTGGTAAACCCACCTATCTAGCCACCAAACTCAACAAAGCAGGATAGACCAGAAATCTCAGGAGCACCAACACTCTTCTACTTATACCCCCGAAAACCCGCAAACGAAAAAAACCTTCTCGCTCTTGCTCTGGAAATGCACCCAAATTTTGGAATGCCATCCCAGTACACATCAGGACTAACCCTCCCTTTAAAAAATTCAAAAGCCAGCTCAAAGTGCTCTTCCTCAATCGAGCTCCCACGACGTGACAAAGGATCCACACAACAGAACCGCACCTTACTAACGGATCCAATCACTTGGAGAAGAACCAATTCCGACAAGGCCACTCCCCTTGAACCGCACCCTCCTCCTCCCCCAACCCCCCCCCCCCGGCGATGACTACTAATACTACTACTCTGCATTTGAATGATACAGGACATATGCTGTGTTTACTGTTACAATTCTGTGTATACTTAACAGGTCACTTGACAAATGATGTAAAGCGCTCCGATACCGTCGGGTCTGGCCAGAGCTATACAAAACTCAAATAAATTATCAAGTATGTGTACATATTGAAGACATTTCACATAAACATTCTCCCTCCTCATCTCAGTCCACAGGGAATTAGTTGTTACTTCCTTCCTTATTGTCTTAAGCATACATACTGTACTAATGATAAAGACTTCTATTGCCAAAAACTAACTTTTGTTGACACCTCTCCCCCCCCCCCCCCACCTACATTTTCTGTGTCACGGTTCTAGAGTCACATCTCTCCTGGTACCATCAATTGCCCATCTTGTGCCTTCACATACCTTATCCCGCTGCTATTCATGTCTTTCCTACTATCTGTGGAATGATCTGAACAGGCAGTGTCCGAGTTGGGTGGTGTCGCTGGTGTTTGTACATCTTTCATGTCCATTAACATTGTCGCCCAAGCTTTTAAATCTTCCTCCAGTTTTTCATCATGTCGGACCGGCTTCATTCGCACTGCTTCCGCAGTCGCCCATTTCTCGATGTCTCAGCCACATTGGTATGCATGGTGGGGTGGAGCTCATCTATGATATGGAAATTCTGCGTTTTGACAGTACAAGTCTCAGCATTATAAATTTCCTACCCAGTTTTTTATTCTTGGGGGTAGGCAATAGGCCTAGCAGTACTGTGCCCATCTCTTTGGGTATCTCCCATCCGGTAGCTTCCTTCAATTTGGCTAAGATTTCCATCCAATGAGTGTTTATGTCCAGGCAGGACCATACTATGTGTAAGAAGTCACTTCTGGTGTCTTACACCGGGGACATCTATTTGTACCAGTCGGAAATATTCTACTTAACGTTTTGGGGGCGAGATAGGTTTGGCGTACACAATTGTATTGGACCAATTTGAACTGCAAATTTGAATTCCCTTCTTTGACTCCTTCATGGACTTTGATCCAGTCCTGTTCTGACAGGGGATCGCTTATGGCTTTGTCACACCGTGTTTGGATAGGAAGTGCTCGAACCATCCAATCGTCATGGAGTGCTCGGTATAGGTGTGAAATGAAGCACCTCCCTGGGCCATGTAAAGCATCACTTAGAGCAAACTCGCTACAGGTGGCTCGTCCGGAAAGGAAGCCCATAATTCTCAGCTCACCTGGGAGTTCTTACTATATTGTAAAAACTGCCCAATTCGAACAACGACTCGGCACTTTCTCAGGTGATAAATTGTTTATTGGGGGAAGAGGTCAGGCAACCGCCCCCCTTCCACTTTTGGAGTGACAGTCTGCGATTTTGAAGAAAGGTTGTATCACGCATAGCAGCATGTCCAGGGCATATGGGGTGCCGCATATCACCTTTTTAAACATATGTTCCCAGATCCTTGCCATGTGTTGAATTATGATGGGGCAATTGGGAGGGGGGGGGCCTTGCTCCCATCATCAGAAGTCTCCCTAGAAGGTTCACACCAGGAGCCTTCTCTCCCAGTTATCACTTTCATCTAGCCAATGAATTGCATGTAGTAGCTGGGAGACCATATACTACAATTCCATACAGGGACTTCCAGACCCCCTCTTTGCCAGGTTCTCTGTAAGGTCGATAGGCGCACCTTTTTGCGCTATGTACAAAGCTTTTGAGATCGCAGAAAGCCCGATTCACTGAATAAGGCCACTTGTGAATGAATAGAGGCATTTCTAAGAGTACAAGCCCCAAACAGCGAATCGGTAACCTGTTACAGAATCGCTATTCGAGTTTTTGAATCAGTATTTGAAAGGGGCTTGTTTAGAGCGTCCCTTCCAAATACTGTATGCATTGACATGTACTGTTTTGCGACTGAAATCCAGTCACAAAACATTCGCCTATAAACCGCCAACTCAAAGTTGATGGTAACCAATTCTCCCTTTGACCCCTTCCCCCGTTGAGTTGTTCGAAAAATAGCTTTTAAGAGCAGGCAGTGGTCCAAGAGATCACTGCCCACTCTTAAAAGTAAAAACATAAGTTTAAATTGCTTCATTCAAAAGCTCTCAAAGACATGGGTCTGCTGACCGTAGCAGGCCACTATCTCTGCGATTGCAGCGAATTGTAGTGGGTCAAAAATTGCGACCTACCTCATTAATATTCATGAGGTCGGTCTATTTGCGGTCCACTAGGAATCGCTAAATGAACCTCTAGTTTCATACATTAGGAACATCGATTTCCTAATAGCAAGTCCCCTCAAAATGTCAGTATTCGTAATCTTCGTACATCGGGCCCAATATTAATAAGAGTGCGTCACTTCATTCCAGGCGCAGTGACCGGGAGGAGTGATAGATGCGAAAGCAGGGCCATTGTGCCTCTTGTATCTAAAGAGAAGGGTTATCAACAGGACCTTAACAGCTGGGCCCTGAACTTTCAAAGAGGAGAACAAGGTTTCCAGGTTACTGGTTACAACACTAATAATCTATGACAACTTGTGAAATAATGCAACGCCGCACAGCTTTACAGCCAAACCACAACAGCTCAGCTACTGAAGGTCAATTTGTAACCATCTCGAGCGGTTCAATCGATCGCTTTGTGCAGAGCGCACCGTACAAAACGTGTGTAGTTAGAGGAACTCACCTTGCTCAGGCTGTACAAGTCCAGGATTCGCCTCTCCACATTGGGAATTTTCAGCGATGAGCCCTGAATTTCCCAGAACTTTGCAATCTGGTCGAGGTAGTTCAACTTTACTCTAGTTTCAGCCTACAGAGAGCAAAAACAAAAAATGTGTTATGAGTAGGTCCCAAGGCCGAGCAGGGAGGAAGCAGGGCATTTTGACATCTCTTCAAACAGAAAGTCTCCGATAACGGAGTACAGCCCTCTGAATGGATTTCCAAAGGTTTGCCACAGTGATTGCAACATGTTAAGGGCAGGCAGTCTTACTCTATAGAAAGCGCCATCTGTCCTCAGCTCAAGACCTGCAAACACCTAAAACGATGTCACACACACTCTATTCTGCCCTTTAGCCTTTGCCATTAACATTTCACGGTGCCCTACGAGCATATTTAAACACATCTAGCTCTGCTCAACACGAAACTATGACTCCGGACAGAGCCCTTTCCTGCAAGGGCCAGCGTCTCATCACGCTGGGCTCTTCAAATGCCAGCCCTTACCTGTGTTGCTAGGCGATGAGAAAGCACTTGCCTACTCACCTTGTCTCTCCTAATCTTGCATTGCTCTTCCTTCAGCAGATGCTCTATCCCAGCTGAACACAGCATCTCGCCTCTATACTTCCACAGGGTGCACACAGCCCTACAATGCTGGTCTGGTGCTGCCCTGGGAACGGTGCTGACCCTTCTAGGGCTGCTTCCTGCCATCACGCTGACTGACCGACAAAGCACTATGATCTGCAACAACTACACTCTATTTCTCAATCATTGACAGGGTAAGCTCCTGATGCCACTTACCTCCAACTCATTGAGTCTTTGAATGCGTGGCGTGAAGCGGAAGTGATCCACCTCCACAGCGAAGGGCGGCTGCCAGTCCTAAAAGAAAGAGGAAGCTACAATCAGAAGTCAATCCGTTGAGACAGAGTTGAGAGATGTGAAGACATGCATGGAACCCCTCGTGTGCGTCAAGAGAATGCGGACACGCTCCACTGTACAGACCCACCAACAGGTGCACACAGAGGACCCCAATGCAGAGAGATGTGCAGTGATCCCTTCAGTCCCCTTGACCACCCCCTGCACCCTGCCTGACCAAACGCCAGATATGGCTAAGTGCAGCACCAGAACACCATCAGACGTTGGCAGGCAACAGGCAGGAGGAGAGACTACACCTACCCAGCGCAGACTGGATGGCAGCACATGCGTAACCTCACACCAATGTGCACTACTGGGCACCACAGGCAACCTCAGTGAAGACCAGCATGGAATACCCAGGCCATACACTCCATCCTGAGGGTCAACAGCTGAACTCAAGTTCACATTAGCAAGCAACAGGGTCTGGGAAAAGTGTGCAGGACCCCTTGTAAAACGATGGGCAACAGGCAGCGAAACCGCAGTACTAACAGACCGGGCACCCCTGCAGATGAACTGCAGCACAGAAAGGTGGATGACAAGCAAGCAAACCTCTGTGCAATCAGACTGCAAACACACATGAACCACAGCGGGCAAGACCTCAGACACAGGACATTGACTGCATTTCATTGACAATCCAGAGAGGATTTACAAATCTTTCGTCAAGGTCACAGAAGGCTCCCTTGTAATGGTCACCAAACCAAAAGCTACTCCAAGGTCCCAACAACCAAACAGGCAAATATTCCTAGTGGCCCTGGCAACAATTTCACATCTTGACTGGATATTTCCCTGTATTTAAGAGTCGTCTCCATCTAGAGATCCAGCGGTCCCAATACTAACCACTGAGCCACTGTAACAAACCCTTGTCAAGAGACAGCAAGACCTGAAGCATTCAAATCACTATACAAACCACTTACTCAAGTTCTGGCATTAAAAATCAACAGAAATGCTTTCCCGCTCACCTCAAACCCTCATAAAATAAATATCTTTATTAAATAAAAATATAAAAAACCTTAAGCCAAAATGGAGCTAAGGGAGATTCCTCAATCGCTGCACAGCTCTCTGGCACAATTCAATGATTTGAGGAATAGAGAACAGCAAGAGGTTTACTTTTTGATTGGATTTCATTAGGTTAGAAAGTGCGTAGAAGGCAACTGTCTAGAACAGAGAACAACAAAGTCAAGCAAGTGAAAAATGAACAATCTCAACATGCTTGGAAAACAGCCGCCTGTGCAAGAAGGAAAGCCGCCTGTGCAAGAAGGAAAGCCGCCTGTGCAAGAAGGAAAGCCGCCTGTGCAAGAAGGAAAGCCGCCTGTGCAAGAAGGAAAGCCGCCTGTGCAAGAAGGAAAGCCGCCTGTGCAAGAAGGAAAGCCGCCTGTGTCCCGGCGCTGTACAAGGACCAACGGATCTGACAAGAAGCAGAGTCAGAAGCAGTACCATCCCACTCTGGGGCTCAGACTCCATGCGTAACACCAGGAGCCAGACTATCACATCTGACAGTAAGATACCTTAAGACCTCCAAAATCAACACAGATTAAGGATCTGAACCACCCACTGAACAGGCAAAGAAGAGCCCTGTCCCCGCTCAATCCCGAACGTTCAAGACTGGACTACTCTATTGAAGTGGACACCAGAAAATCTTGGGTGAGGAAGATCGAAGCAAGAGAATAAATTGGGCAGAACGAGTCTACATCTAAAAACAACCAGCTCACGTCAAACGATCAGGATTTTTTATTGCGTGGCTACTCACCCGTGAGGGTCTCAAGGAGTCTATAGCTTTTATCTGGCTCCCTCTGGAGCCGAAATGTAAGTTGCATCACTCTCAAACAAGTATTCGAGAAGATCGAAATAGTCTAACACACCAGGCTACTGGGGATATGGCAGACAGAAATCCCTGTTCCAGCCAAGCAAATCTGTCAGAAGAGGTACAAGAGAAGAAACACTGATGTGGCGTGAATATGGTGTACGCGGCTTAACCTAGCATCCCATCCCAACAAAGTGGGCATTGAACCTGCAAGATAAAAACCTGCCTTGCCCAAGATGTCGACCTAAACAGATACCCATTGCTTCTGCCGACCACAAACAAGGACTACAGACATCGTTCAAAGCCACAAACCTGGTGGAATGTCTCTTCCTGATATTAAAGAAAGCATGGCTCATAAAACCCCAGAGAACGACACCGGAAACTTCACACTAGCAGCATGCCAAAAGAGCTGTGTGCCTGGACACTGCACTAGCCATCAACCAAGCACCATTTCAAAACACAAGTGAGAGAAGACATGAACAGGTACAAAAAGTTCCAGTGGAAGCCCCATCTTACTCTTTCGTTACCCCATCATGTGACTAAATAGAAGTAATCAAGGATTAACAGTGCAAATCTTACCCAATTGCATCCCTGCCCTCTGGTAAAATCTTACAAGCCTAAGCACCACTTTGAGCTAAAGCCATCACGCCTCCATACAACCACCAGAGATCAAGGAAGCACCAGATAACACTAAAGAACATTTTACTTAAAAAGAAAAAAAGGTAGATAATAAGAAATAAACTGACAACATATGGGCTTTTCAGCAGCACAAAAAGACAGGTATATCCGGCATCGTCGCTACGAAAGTGATCACCAAACATATAAAGCTGTGGCCAAGTACTGTCAGGTACTAAACTACATACGGGGTGGGGCTTATACTGAGGAGACTTTATAAGTTTGCACAAAGAGGAGGAAGGCACAAAATAGAACTGAAGGAACAACCACAGACCAAAGCCTCTGTGAAGACGGGTAAGACAACGACAGAGCCAGCCAGATGTTGTTGCTTTATCTCATTCAGACAAACAATCCTTTTGAGATGTCAGTATGTAGGAATGTTCTTTTTCCCATCTGCAGCAGTAACATTTCAGTCTTCCCGCCTGCAGCATCATCACATGTTTGGTTAACAGCTTTATGAACCCCAGGGTTACTATGTTTTGTACAGCGCCTGGCTGCCCCGCGCTGGTAAGTGCTGTCATGCGTGCTAGGATTATAAGGAACTTAACAGGGGAACAGCCAAGTCTTTAGATTTTTCATAAAAGAAAGTTCGTTCAGCAATGACCTGAGGTCGAGTGGGGGGCTATTCCACAACCTCGGAAGCAGATGGGCAAACGTCTGCCACCCATCTTGCCCTTTTGGCTCCGTTCGGAGGAGCTGCATTTGGTGGTTATTAGGTGCCTAGATATCACTTGTCCAAGCATTAGTGGACCTTTTTTGTTTATTGTCCGGTGGGCAATAGAGAGGGATTTAAACTTAATTCTGGCTTCCATTGGCAACCAGTGAAGCCGTTTAAACGATTCTTTTACTGATAATGCGGTTTACGGTTTATAATAAAAGCCTGGCTGCCGCATTTAGCATCACCTGGAGTCTCAGTTGCATATTTTGGAGCGCTCACAAAGCGAGTTGCCGTAGTCCAGGCGCGATACTATAAGGTACTGAATGGTGTTTAATAAATAAATAAATAAAAATTGGGATCAGTTCAATAATCTTCCAGTTCATTTTAAGTAGCGAGAAGCAAATTCCCTATTTCTTGGCTTGGTAGTCCATTGTGAGCGTATCATCCAGCCCAATTCCTAGATTTTTTACGACCAGTTTGGGGACAGGCAACATTGCCCATGTCATTAGGCCATTGAATAAGGGGTGTGTGTGTATGGCAAGGTATCCCAGTAGCATAAGCTCTGTTTTTTCTCCGTTTAGCTTCAGGCAGCTGTTTGACATCCAGTTTGCCACATTCAAGACCATGAATGAGCTGGTGGTTTCCTGAATTAGGGCCATTTGTCAGACACAACCAACTGGGTGTCATCTGCATAGGACACCATCTATATGTCAAACTCCTGCATGATGTTGGCGAGCTGTCGCGCATAAAATGTTAAATAGTGTGGGGCTAAGAGACGAGCCCTGCGGAACACCACACGCGGGGCTAAGACGAGCCCTGCGGAACACCACACGCGGGGCTAAGACGAGCCCTGCGGAACACCACACGCGGGGCTAAGACGAGCCCTGCGGAACACCACAGGCGGGGCTAAGACGAGCCCTGCGGAACACCACAGGCGGGGCTAAGACGAGCCCTGCGGAACACCACAGGCGGGGCTAAGACGAGCCCTGCGGAACACCACAGGCGGGGCTAAGACGAGCCCTGCGGAACACCACAGGCGGGGCTAAGACGAGCCCTGCGGAACACCACAGGCGGGGCTAAGACGAGCCCTGCGGAACACCACACGCGGGGCTAAGACGAGCCCTGCGGAACACCACACGTGACTGAATTGCATTTCCAAAGCAAGATCAGGATTTTCACAGTGATGCCTTTGGAGAGTAGCAGCACTCCATCAATTACAGCTCCAATATGAAATATCTGCATCTCTTCAACCGTGCAATGTCTAGAATTCTAAAGTACCAAACCGTGTTTAGTCTTTGAAGGTTCAACCTAATGTACCTAAAATTGCTTCTGAAAACATCAGCGCCTTGAAGAGATGAGGTGTATAGTCCATATTAGAAAGGTTGTACATAGTCAGCAACACCATGATTTGCTGTATCCAAGGAATGGCAGACTGCAGCTCGAAACTGGCGGATGGCTTGCTTTCCAATCATATGACCGCTCCAACAAGGACACATAACTAGATATACCTTTGCATCCATTTCATCAGAATCCCTATCGTCCTGCTTCGCTGACAAGTCATCTGCCTGCCCTTTGAGTCTCTCAAATTAATTCTGCAATAGCCCTCTGCATCAGCTTCTCTAGTTTTTTCTGTTTTAGCCACATCTCACTTCAACTCCCAGACTGGCTTCCATGGGGCAAGGTTGACTAAGTCTATTTCTTCAGTTGGTCGGTCTTTTCTGCGCAAAGCTTCCTCCTGCAACCGTCCGACCTTCATATTACTGCTCTGCAGTACGCTAAAGGAGAATGACATACTTCAGATTCTTACGATAGCAGCAGAGGAAGAATGTGGCCAGTAAACAGCCCACTAACCACAAGCTCTGAGCACTTCACACAGCCAGCAGAGCCAGTTCTGCCAGTCAGCACAGGACATGCCTGAAGGGAGAGCAGGGCAGGTCAAGGTGAACCTACAGCTCGCTCGTGACTAAGGCACAGCAGTCCCTGCAGGCAGGGAGAGCGGCCAAGACATTAAGGGGGAGGGACTAAAGCTACAGAGGGATAGTAAGGAGGAGGGAAAGAGGATGTCTAGTACTGAATGGGGTCAAGGGCGGCAGATTCCTGGTGAGCACAGGACAGACGTGAGGAGGTCCTAATGGGCATAAAAGAGGTGGTGGAAAGATAAGAGGGAGAAGAAACCACTGGGTAAGGGTTGCCTTAGAGGGAATACAAAGTAGAGGTTGGTCCTAGGTGGGAGAAAAAGAAGAGGAAAACCCAAAGAAATCAGTGGAGAGGAGGGCACATCCATGCTGTGAGGGGTGCAAGCTGAGAGAACGGCAACTACAGAGAAAGAAGAATCAGATTGTTACAGAGAATGGGAAAACAGTTAGCATGGAAAGGAGCGTCGAAATCACAGAAGTCTGAGCCAAGCTTTGAAAAGAATATCTTCTGGTCCCCCACGGATGCCTCAGGACTCTGATCCAACTGAGACATCAGAAGCTCACCACAGCCTAATGAAGCTCAGAGGAAAACCGCATGTGCCTGCGGTGATCTGCCAGCAGTAAGGGCAGCACCTAAGCTGGCACTGGAAGTAGAGCTGGGTAGAAGGAACAGTGGCGCAGGAATTAATCCAACAAACATATGCTGGGCTTCTGCAGCTGCAGAAAGTAACGTTACATATGCTCCCAGTCTCCACCATATTGAGGAAGGGACTGGTCATCAAGGTTATATACAGAAATCCCGAGATGCAACTAGCCCTGGCAAATTAAGTCACAAGGGTTAAATGAAACTACTGAACAAGACCAGATCTGAAGGGAATCTGGGGACTGATAGTAACCCGAGGAGTATCAAGGATACCCTTGTGGTACGTTTTTTCCCCAAAGCCTATCACTGACAAGCTCATAGACATGCTCCTGGGACAGATGAACCCAAGTCTACATCACGCACAGGCTGCAGGGACTGATGAGACTATGGATAGTGCAAGAGGCTCCGGGGACAGATGGCAACTCACAAGTTAAAAGGCCAATTTCATCAAAACACTGCCTATCAAAATATGGAAAATAAAACAAAGTACGAACTACTAAGCATCCAGGGGGACTGGACAGTTGGCCTTCTGCAGTCCTGGATAGCCTAACTAGCCCCGCACAGTAATAAAATTGAGATTTTGTTCCTAGAATTCCTGTCCTCCGAATCTCAGGTGAATCACTAAATCACAGTACTGTAACTAGCGCAAACAGCAACCCTTAAGCTTGGTAATACACAACTGTGAATAACGCCAATATCAGAAAAGAATAACACGCTCCATCTGCCCCAACAGCTTTCGTTAGGTACCCACACTATTGTGCAACTTGCTCTATGCCACTTTACCCACCTAGACCTCTCTACTCACCCATCATTTCTCCGCTATGCAGCCCACTACACCTCTTGTTTGTCCCCTGCCGACTTAATCTACCCTACCACATTTCCCTGAAGAAAACAGTCCTACCTCATAAAATATCAAAAACATCTCTAAGTAGCACGCCTGCTTCCATCTAGTATGGCACAGGGAGAATGGGAAGAGACATTCTCCGACACCAAATGTGGTGAATGAACTATGCTGAGGGGAGTTTGGTGGAAACCCGCCCTGGTAAGTTAGTCCAATGCGATGATCACAAATAAGAACACTACAAACTGTTCTGCAGCTCAGACTAGGAAAAAGTGCTACATCAATCGGAACATTTCAACCGGACTAGATACTTGCCCTTTAATTACAGTTTCTATTGCACACAGTTAAAATAGGTCATACTGCCAATCAATAACTATTTGCTTATAAAAACAAACCCGTAACTCCGAATACACCATAAAGAAAAATAAATTAAGCAAACACAAGGAGATGGCGGAGCGCTGAAACTTTTCAGACACTCACCCCCAAGGCACAGATCTGGCTTGAATCCATCATAATTTGTTAGCTCCCTACCACCACCTCAGTTCAGAACCAGTTCAATGCAAATCAGTCTTGACCCTGTGCCTCATGGGAACAGTCCAGCCCGAACTGCCAAGCCAGTTTCAGTCCTCTGTCCATCATCTCCTTGTGCTCGCTATGAAGAATATATTATCACATCATAGAATTAGTGACGCACAGCTGATTTTAAAAGCCATCCTACAACAAAGCAAACATCCAAATCTGATTACATATGCAACAAGCATTGGTAATGGAAACATGTCTGGCTTTAAAGGTAGGTTATATGCTAGTGTAAATCATTATAAATAAATAGCATGGAAATGAATATGTATTATTCTAAAAGCAATGAACTGTAGAATAATATTGGTGAAGGTTAAAACGGTCAAGTGATAGTTGCACTGTCAAGCCAAACCGAAGAACCTTTAAAGTTACCGACTTCCCTCCTCCCATCTACCATAAATGATCTAGTTAACGTAACATACGGTGTACTAGTGAAGTGCAAGTCCACCCAGAAGGGTGAACAACAGATGTTTGTTACCCAACTCAATGGTACTTGTTTTATCAATCTCAGAAGCATGAACCGCCAGGATCTGAACCTGTGACCATGAGGTCAAACAAAGGCCGTTACAGTGGACGCATTAGTCCATTAAGCCACCCGATTCTGGCCTTCAAGTTATCTAGGACAATAATCGCATTACAGCGTCATGTGTGTGCCCCTGAGAGTTCAAGCTTAGGCAATTGAAGAAACAAAATGATCACAGATGGGTGGAGGTAACACTTTTCTTATGGTAACTTTCACATGAAGCGGTTGATCACGGAACGGCAGTCACCAGCAAGCTTGCTGCCGACGTCATGTGATCGTTACCACAAGGATTGAAATATTCTGTCCATCCTTTTGGATCTTTGAACTACGGGACGATATGTTGTTACTTCTGAATTTTTACATTTGACTACACATATACATTAACTTTATATTAAGAAATGAAATCTGGATTTTACCTTTGCCACAAATATACTCAACACGAAGTCAAAAATTGATTATTATAATACTCCATTATTTATGTTATGTTAAGCCCGGACGAAGTTCCTTGGCACACGAACAAAACGCGTTTGCGGTGCTTCGAGTTACTTAAACTAATTTTGAATTAAGAAGATTTTTGGGACTTTATTGGCTCTCCTGAACAATTACTGAATGCACCTCTGTGAGAAAGTGCCCTCTTTCTTGCATGGCATGCCCCCACTTTTTGCTGAACTGCTGATGTACTTTAGTGTGCCCTGGGCTCCTGCCAATCGGGTACCCAGGGCATGTGTTCCTTCCCTAAAACTGCATTGAAGCCTAAACCCAATCGGCATCTCTGGCCACATGTCAGCCCCTGGTAAATGGTACCATAGGTACCCAGGGCACTGTGACCAGAGAAGGCCCCTAAGGGCTGCAGCACCTATTGTGCCACCCTTAGAGGCCCTGTACCCTGGCACACACTGCCTTTGCAGGCTGGGTGTCTAGGTGCAGAACAAAACAAAGTCGACCTGGCACACATCCGTGTGCCATGCCCACAAACCACTGCCCTGGCATACATCAGTCACCCCTCTAGCTGGGTGCCCTATGCCAGTGGTGAGGGTACAGGTGCATGAGCCCTGTACCCCTAAAGTACCCAGGTCCATTCCTGGGCCCTGTAAGTGCAGTGCTTCCATTAAGAGTATATGGTGCTGGAAGGTTGTCATTACGAACTCCACAGCATCATAATGGCTACACTGAAGACTGAAGTTTGGTATCAAACTTCTCAGCACATTAAACCCCCACCGACGCCAGTGTGGGATTTAATGTAAAATGCACGACAGAGGGCATCTTAGAGATGCCCCCTGAAACTCGACCAACTATCAGTGACCTGACTGAGTGGCTGCGCTGGCTGTCACCACCAGACATGTTTCTGAACCCCTGGGTTGAGAGCTTGCTGCTCTCGGGGGCCTGAAACAATGCACATCCTGGGACGAGGTGCCAAGCCTCCTCCCCCAGGATGGGCAGGGTTCACGAAGGAGAAGCTTCAAAGGCATGCCGCCTTTGTGAGCTTCTCCAGACCACTTGATGTACTCAGCAACTAGTCCCCACTGGTTCTACCCCCCACTTTGGGCAGGAGAACCGGTAGGAAAAACAAAGTGAGGAAGAGAGGTGTGCCCACTTCTGCCAACTCCACCCCTAAGGTGGGTGGCGGCGAGGTGAAGCACAACCTAGAGTCCCCGTCATCTTGAGGATGGGGGACCCAGCCAACCAGGGACAAGCTCCTGCCCCCCTCCCACTGGAGTGTGGCAGAATAGGGGTTTGTACTCACCCCAGGGAAGGGACCCATTGGTCCCTGCCCGTTACCTACCTGTAACGCCCCTAAATTTAGTATTTAGGGGCACCCTGAACCTTCCTTCCTCAGATCCAGCAACCACAAGAAAAGGATGAGAAGCCGTGCAGAGCCAACAAGAGGACAACGCCCACTGACTTGGCCCCAGCCCTACAGGCCTGGCTCCCCTTGAACCTGCTGCTGCAAAACCCCGGCGTGTCCAGCGGCCAGCAACCTCAAAACCCCCGGAGGACCTGCCTGCAATCACTTTCCAAGCTGTTTCTCCCGTGAACGTGTTTGAACTGCAGCTTCTGGTGCCAGCCAGAAACCGCAAATCCAGCACACTCTGCACCTGCCGAGACGCGCTTGTGTTTGTTCATTCAAACACTACGAGGAGGTCCCCCTGGCGATCCTGACCCAGGATCCGGTGACCCCTGACCTGCCTCAAACCTCCAGACGCCGCCTGCAGACTCAATCCAGGAGACCCCCCCCCCACCCCACCGCTACCAGAGCGGGTAAGAGAATCCGAAGACCAAAGGCACCCCTGCACCCATCACCCCACGGCCTTGTTTGCCGAACCCAGTGGTGCCTAACCATCCCTCTACATCCCAACTCAACCCTCGAAGTGGTGGTCACTCCTGGAAGATCTTTGTCCCCGAGCCTGCAGTGTTTCTTTGTCCCGGAGAATCTCCATTGAACTCAACAGGACACCCGACCTTAAAACTGTACCCGGCTGCCCTAGCGCCGCTGAGGGTGCCCCTTTGGTGCTAACTTGGTCCCCAACTTGCCTTGAGCTTAACCCTAAGAGCTTTGCTCCCACAATCCCGTGGCCTGCTTGCCACCAACCGGAGTCTCTCTATCCCCCATAGGATAACATTGGGTCTCAACACTCTGCACCCGGCCGCCCTAGTGCCACTGGGGGTGCAACAACAGTGCATCACTGACCCTGGGAGACCAGAGTCTAACCCCAGAACCCTAACTCCAAAGACGGATTACTTACCTTGAAACCAATAACTAATTTCCTCATAGGATAACATTGACACTTTTTCTCCCAAAAGGTTTTAAAGTGTCGACTTTTGAAAACTACAAATATTCCTTAAAAATCAGTCGATTAACCAAAACGCATTTTCTCAACTGTTTTCAGGAAATCTCCCAGTGCTGAATCCAGGATCCAGCACGGAGTAAGAAAAAGTAACAATAACCTAACTTACCTGCTAAGTGGATTTCCTTCCATAGGATAACATTGGTGATTCTATGTGAAAAAGTTTGTCAACTTTTGAAATGCAATAATATTCCTTAAAATTCGTACCTTAAACCAAAGAGCATTTACTCACCTGTTTTCAGGAAATGTCCCAGGGCTGAATCTAGGATCCAGTCCTGTGGTTAGAAAAGTAATCTGAAAAGTAATTAACTGCATTTTAAGAGGCCCATTCAATTGAATGTACTATAAAACTGCAATGTGTTGCAAACTGCTTACTTAAAACTGTAACCAAAACCAGTACCAGTTATACTGCAATTCTGAACTGTGTTCATACAAGTCAATTACTACTGCAAAGTATTTATATGCTTACCTGTACCAGGCCTGCTTGGTTCTAGAATTAAAAAACAGTATATTTTTTTTATACAAAGCAATTGGCCTAGAGTTCAGATCTTGAGTGTGTGAGACCATTTGCTGACTGAGTGTGCAACTAATGCTTTACACTGTCCTCTCATACTGCCTTACTGCTCGACCAAGCTACCACTAGAGAGTAAGGTTCTATCTAACTTTAGCCTCGGGAGACTCTTGGCCTCTATACACACTGTACCTCACTTTGGTGCAGTATACATAGAGCCAGTTTCTTACAACCTCCTTTTTCTTTGAATCTCACAGATGTCTGAATAATAGCAGGACCATATATTGGGCTTTCGAAGTTCAACGCCTTCTCTACGTGCATGCCTCGACTCCATAAAAGATTTAACCCAGACTTGATACAGCTTACATATGGAAGAAAGAAGAAAAAATAAAAAATAAAAAAAAAAAAAAAAGAAGACGACCTATTTAATTCAATAATGGCACATTTAATATGAGAGCCAAGATGTTTTAAATCCATTAATCACATTTCGGGCAAACAACAACAATATCTTGATTTAATCCTTTATCAGAATTGGTCCATATGAAGATCTATAATAACAAGCATTGGCATAGCCAATAGGTCTCTCCTTTGGGACCTTATAAGCGTTTAGTTATCCAGCACAATATGCTTGGTGCAACATCAACTGTTGCATGGCTAAACACTTATAAGGTCTCAAAGGCAAGACCTATTGGCTATGCCAATGCTTTTTTAAAATTGTTTTTGGAGACTATGAGGGGGAGGTTGGGGGGGGGGGGGAGGGAGGGGAGAGGGAAGGGGAAAGGGGATTAGGAAGGAGAAGGGAGTGGGAAGGGAAGGCAGGGGTGGAGTGAGGTGGATGGGAAAGGACAGGAAGGTGTTGACACAAAGGGAGGGAAAGGAGGAGGGAGAGGGGGGAGGTATGGGATGGGAAGAGTAGAGAAGGGAAGAATGGGAGGTGGAGGGAGAGGGCAAATGGAAGGGAAGAGATGGATGGAAAGGGGAGGGGAGAGGAGGGAGGGGGAAGGAAAGGGAAAAGTGAAGAGGAGGAGAAAGGAAGGAAGGGTGAGGAAAGGAAAGGGTGACAGAAGGAGTGAGGATAGAAGAGTTAGGGAAAAAAACTAATGGAAGGAAAGGGAGAGAAGGGGACAGAAGTGGGGAGATATGAACTTGAGAAAGAGGGAAAAGTGGATAAGGAAGAGCATGGAAAGACGTAGGACATAGAAAAGAAGGAATGAAGGAAAGGGAAGAGTAGGGTGGGACATGTGAGTGGAGGGGACAGGAAAGGGAAGAAGGTAAGATAAAAGTGGAAGGAAAAAGGAAAGATGAAGGGAAGATAAGGAAATGAAAAGGGGACAGAAAGGGAGAGTAGGGGGAAGGGAAGGGAAGAGAAGGGACGGGAAGGTTTAGTGGAAAGAAAAGTGAAGGGAAGGGAGGGGGAGGTAGAGGTAAGGGGAAAGAAAGGGAAGGAAAAGGTCAAGGAATGGTCATGGGAAAGGAGAAGGGATAGAGAAGGAAAGGACATGGAAGAGCGATGGGGAAGGAAGGGAAGCAAAGAGGAGGAGGTGGGTGAGTGGAAGAGAATTGAAGGAACAAGACGGAAGGAGAGGGGAAAGCAAGGGATGGGAAACAGTGAAGGGGAAGGGAAGAGGGAAACCAAAGGGGAAAAAGGGTGAGAGAGTGTAGGGGGAGAGGGAAGGGAAGAGTACGGGAATGGAAGATGGGAAGTGAAGGCAGAAATGGGGTGGGGTTGTGAGTAGGTGGGAGAAGAAGGGATGAAAAGGGAAGGGAACAAACAGAAAGGGAGAGGAAGGGAATGTAAGGGAAGGTGGAAGGGTGAAGGTAGGCAAGGGGGAAAGGAGAGGGGATGGTGAAGGGGAATGGGAGAGGAATAGGAAGGGGAAGGGTGAAGGATGGGTTAGAAAGAAAAATGTAAGGGCTAGGGAAGGTCGAAGGGAAAAGAAGGATAAAGGAAGGGAATGTAAGGGATGGGATGGAAAGGGAAAGGAGGGAAAAGGAAGAGGGTGAAGGGAAAGGAGGGAAAAGGAAGAGGGTGAAGGGAAAGGAGGGAAAAGGAAGAGGGTGAAGGGAAAGAGGGAGGTTGAAGGATGGGGAACGGAAGGGAAGGGAAGGGAATGGAGGGGTGCTTAGGGGAGCGGAGGGAAAGGGAAGCGGTGGGGTATGAAGGAACAGGAAGCGTAGGAGGATAGGGAGTGGGAGGGGAACAGAAGGGAAGGGGAAAGTAAATGAAGGAAGGGTAGGGGTTGGAAGGGCAGGAGGAGAGGGGAAGTGGAGTGTGTGGGTGGTGAAGAGAACATGATTACGAAGGCAAGGGAATGGGGAAGGTAAGGAAAGGGTGAGGTGATGGTGAAGGGTAAGGAATGGTGATGGGAAGGAAAGGGAAAGTGAGGGCGAGGGGGAATGGAACGGAAGGGGGAAGAGCAGGAATGGAAAGGAGAAAGGAAGGGTGAGGGAAGGGTGAGGGAAGAAAAGGGAGAGAAAGAAAAGGGTGGCAAAGGAAGGCAGGGGTGGGGTAGGGTGGTTGGAGGGGAGAGGAGATTAAAAGATTGGAAGGGAAGGAGGATGGTGAGGGGGAAGGGAAGGCGAAAGGCAGGGGTAAGGAGAGGAAGATGTGAAAGAACGGTAAAGGATAGAAGAAGTAGGGGAGAAAGTAATGGTTGGGAAGAAAAGGGAGAAGAGAAGAGGAGAGAAGAAAGTAAGGAAGAGAAGGACAAAACATTAGGGAATAGAAAGCAAGAGAGAAAGGGATAGATAGGAGGGAAAAGATGGGCAGGGGAGGGCAGTGAATAGGGAGGGCAAAGGGAAGTTGATTTGATGAAAAAGGAAGGGAATTGGAGTTAAGCCAGTTTTTTTTTTTTTTTTTTTTAATTTAAAATTAAAGACAGATACATTCAATCGTTGTAGGGTAAGACCAGATTGGCACAGAAATATTTCTTACTATGGTACATGATTAACTGGCCCCTACTGTTAATAAGTTTAAGAGAGAAAAGAGAAGAAAGGAGGAAAAGGCAGAAAGTTTAGTGTTGAAACAAGATCGGAAAGGGACAGGTCAGTAGGCATTGTAAACGCTTGGTAGTACATTAGCGGTAGGTATACTTGCTCTGTACAATGGACAACAAAAATGGGGTTGACTTTTTGGTGCGTTAGGGCTCGGTCCTCTTGGGTCACATGGCATAGATTTTAAAGCTCAGGTCAAGTGTTTATGGAGGTTCATAGGAGTCTAGATAGGTGTCCAGGGTTTCCCACATGCCCCTGGTTGACGCTTTCCACAGCGAGTACTGAAGTGCCAGGCTGTCTGCTCCTCTGAGGTGCGTGATCCAGCCTTTGTAGCTAGTTTTGCTTGCGTCTTTCCAGTTGTTTAATACCATTTTAACAGCTGCTGATATTAACAGGTCCATTAGGTCCTTATCCTGCTCAGATCTCAAATTTGTGCATAGAAAAGCAGAGGTGAGGGAGGCGAAATCCCTCGCTATTTTGCAGTCAAACACATTATTTATGAAATCAAAGACTTACCCCCAGAATACCTTGAGTTGGGCAGTGGAAGACTAGGTGAGCTAGGTCCACATTCTCATTGTCGCAGTTCCAACATAGCGGATCGTCCCCAAGGTTTAGTTTGTGCAGGCGGGTGGGGGGTCCAAAATGCCTTGTGCAATCAGAATTTAGTTGTGCTAGAGCTGGGGTGATCTTGTTGCGCGAGGACAAGGCCCACAGAGTTGCCCATTCCTGTTCATTGAGTGGTGTGTTAGTGTGTTTATTCCACTAAGCTATTGTTTTATCATTCAGTTTGGTGGACTTGGGGCGCAAAAGCTTGCAGAGGTGTGAGACTTGGTGACCTATTTTGTTAATGTTTGATATATACTGGAAGATTGAGGGCTGGGCGGGATCTAGTTTCCTCTTTGATAGGGCTGTTCTTATTTTCAGGAGCCTATATAGATCGAGGTTTTCTAGGTGGAAGCTTGCTTTGAGGTCAGAGAAGGGGATGGGGTATTCTCCCTTTTCAAGTTGGTGTGGGTAGCAGATACCTTTCGCTATCCATGTGTCGAAGTAAAGGCTTTTCCCTTTGTATTTAAGCTTGCTATTCGCCCACAGTGATTCTGATTTGGACCCTTTGGTGGTCTCCATTTTCTTATCTACTCTAAGGAGTGCGATTTTTGTGTTTTTGAAGATAGGATTGGATGAGTGGGGATAAGAGTTGGCCGTCAGTAGGGCCAGAGGGCTCAGGTTGTTCAGTATGGCTCTCTACCTGCAGCCATACTGGTGTATACTCGGTCTCTGGGGTGACCCAGTACGTTCCTTGCTTTGCAAGGTAGGCTATTTGGAACACCCTAAAGTCCGCTAAGTTTACCCCTCCTAGGTTTTTTCTAGTCTCAGTTTCTTGATGCTAATCCTTGCCTTCTTCTCGCGCCATAGGAATTTGGTGAGGGCGATATCAATTTTCCGGTGGAAGTCGTCTGTGAGGAGCAATGGGAGCATGCTTGGCAGGTAGTTAATCATTGGAGTGATCATCATTTTGATGGTCTCTATTCTTCCCCACCAGGTTATGAATTTTGAGGACCAGGAGTCTAGAAGATTCTTTATTTTTCCAAGAAGAGTCTTCTCATTATACCTTAGAGTGTTAATTAAGTCGCTATCAAAGTATATCTCCCCGTTTGCCAGGCGAGACCAGAGTCCCCTAGGATATCTCTAGTGCAGTGAATGTTTAGCGGTTTACATTCGGATTTGTCCTTGTTTAGTTTATAGCCTGATAGTTTTGAGTATTCTGTTAACGTGGCCAGCAGCGCTTTTATTGAGGACTTCAGCTGATCTGTTACTATCAGGAGGTTGTCTGCGTATGCGGCTAGTTTAACTCTGACTCCCTTGATGTTTACCCCTTTTATATCGGCGTTTAGTTTTACGTCCTGGATGAGGAGTTCCAGGGCCAGCAAGAAAAACGCCGGTGACAGTGGGCATCCCTGTCTGGTTCCTTGTTGTAGTGTAAAGAGGTCAGAGAGTGTGCCATTTACAGTGATACGGGCTGTCGGGGTCTGCTATAGGGCCATAGCCATCCGTATATATTTGTCCCCCAGGTTGAAAGCCCGCATACATTGCTCTAGGAAAGCCCAGGGAACTATTGAAGGCCTTCTCGGCATCCAGTGCTATTGCTGTCACCGGCTCTGACTTGGTGGCCACTTGTTCAAGTATATGGCAGAGGCGGCGGTGTTATCGCTAGACCTACGGTTGCGTAGGAAACCGACCTGTGAGTTAATTAGTTTGGGGAGGACAGTATTTAGCCTGACTGCCAGAATTTTGGCGTAGATTTTACAGTCTACAATGATGAGGGATATGGGCCTGTAGTTTTTTGGTAGTTGGTGGTCTTTGCCCTCCTTTGGGATGACTATTATGTTAGCCTCTGTCATGGATTGGGGCACTGACCCTTTTGCTGCAGCCTGGTTAAAAACCTTTCATGGTTGGGTTTAGTTGTTTTAAGAAGGTTTTATAGAAATCAGCTGTGTATCCATCTGGACCTGGGGCCTTGTTTTTTTTCAGTGTTTGACTGCCCTCTTGATTTCCGCGCAGCCGATTTCCTGACCTAGCTTGTCTGAGTCTGCCGTGTTTAGCCTCGGTAGACCCAATCTGTCTTGGTAAGTTGTGCATTCTTCTAGATTGAGGTTCTGCTTATTCTTATAGAGCTCCGAGTAGAACTCTTGGAACACCTGGTTGTCTGTATTGGGGCCGTTTGCCACATTGAATCGCTCCCCCCCCCCCCCCTCTCTTCAGGTGTCTACCCTCCTTGTTGTGTGAGTGTGACTATTGTTATGTTTGATCTTTTGGAGATTAGGGTCAGGACTCCTCGCTTCTTTTTGTCTGCTGGTGAGCATGCCATTTGTGCAATCCAGTTGCCCCCGACTAAACTAGCATCTTCCGTGGATAGTTTCGTTTCTTGTAGTCGTACAATATCGCTTTTGGTTTTTCCTGGGAAGTCTACTATTTTCTTGCATTTGATTGGGCGGTACAGACCCTTAACATTGAGGGATACTATAGTTAGGTCGGTTGACAGTGAGTATTATTCATAGCCATACTCCATAACGTGGTATTGCGATACTATGTGCCCACCACTCAAGTGTTTCTTTTCCTGTCCATGTACCTCTCTCTGGGACTGGCCCCTCCACATTGTCCCCGAGTGGGTATTGCCCCCTGCGAGTTATTCTGTAGGAGTTGTCAAATAACATTTGTGGTGAATATGAAGATGTGAAATAAAGAAAGGAAAGTATAGCGGTCAGCAAGGTCCTAGAGCAGGCCTCTCCCCCTACCCTATCACCCCCATCTCCCTATCGCCCCCTTCCCGTGGGTACTCTTATGTAGGAGGTGCGACAACAGGATCGCCGTTCCGCCTCCCGGAGAAATGTTGACAGGTAAGTGATATTTGAACTCAATAGCTGCATTTTCCTTTAAAGGTGCACATGCACACACAAGCAACAAAGTTGTTGGGAGGGTACAGTCTAGTTGTTCAAACCATCGAAAAGGATACTTGTTATCTTTCGGGGTGCTTGCCTTTGTCCATTCCTCGTCGTTCCACCGTATTGTGACCATGTTGTGGCCGATAGTGAAGATTGATCCGGTTTGTTAACCTTAACTGGACTGAGGTAGGTATACGTGTATCCAAGGTCGGTAAAGTTCAGTTTTTTTGGGAGGTAGCTTCTGGTTGTTGTGAGGTAGTTATGCCGAAGATAGGAGTACAGGTACTTACAGGTTCTTATTGAGGACGCACACTTAGGGATAATTGGTCCCCGGTATTCGGTTCCGGTGAGGGGCCTCTCTTAGCCGAGCCAGGTTATGAGGTATCCACGTTCAGAGTTGCTGGACCATCTAGGAAGCTTGCCAGGTCTTTGGGGTCAGGAAAAAAAAAAAAAAATACTGCTTGCCTTTATCTATTATTTTACATTTTGTAGGGGCCACAAACGAGAATTGGATATTTTTGCTCCTAAGACTGCCGCAGGGCGAGAACGCCCTTCCTGGTGTCTACCGTGGGTTTCGAGTAATCTTGCGAGAGGATGATTTTGTGGCCTTTCCAGATGATTTGATGGTTTTTCCAGGCATAGTTAATAATGTCTTCAGTGTGCTGCGATCTCAGGGGGTTGCATATGATAGGCCGAGCTGTTTGGTGTGATGGCGATTTAAAAGCAGGAATTCTGTATGCCTTATCCAGTTCGAACTGGCGAGTGAATTTTAAGTTGGAGTGCTTTGGAATCGGGTCTTCGAGGAATGGCGAGCAGGACCCTGCTGTGTTTTCCGCCCCTTCCGGGATGCCAAGTATGCAGATGTTCCCTCTGCGGTTCCTGTCTCCCATCTCTGCTGTCTGCTTTTGTAGTGTGTCTGTGATCCTCGCTAGAGTTTTTACCTCCTTGCTCGTGCTCTGGTTATAGTCCTCTGCATTGCTAATCCTTTATTCAGCTGCAGTGAGTCTGATATGGACTGAGTCCAGGTCAGCCCTGACTTTTGCGATCTCTAGTTGGATCGTGTCTGTGGTTAGCTTTGTGGATTTTGCTAGGTCATGCACTTCCGCCAGCTTAAGGATCATTTCCAGGGTGCTGCTTATGTCTGGCTTTTCTATTGATTGGCGAGTCTGATGATGATGATTGCTCCCCTTGGCTTTTCTTTAGCTGCTGTGGGTGCAGCCTGGACTCTGTCTGCCATGTTTGTGTGGTTGAGGGATTGCCATGTCACGGTTTCTTTCACTGATCTTCCCTCTCTTGATTTACTGCGGTTATCTTTATCTTTCTCCTTTTATCAAGCTTATGGCTACTGTGCTTCTGGAGCTCTTCTCCCGTACTCCCGCATGTAGCTATACTCGGGGGGGGGGGGGGGGGGGGGGGGCTGGTCATCCTCACTTCTTGTGTTTGCGGTCAGGATATTCGTCAGATAGCTTGGTGCCATGTGGTGGGCCTGACTTTTGCTGTATGTGGCTCTATGTGGTACTGTTAGTAGTGCCTTGTTCTTAGGGCTTTGCACAGTGTGACTGTGTGGCTTCGTAACGATTCGAGTGTCTCCGAGCCAATGAGGTGTTGGTGGGGTCTTCCCTACGTCTCTAGGCTGTGATGCGTTTTTCCGCGGTTAGTTGGTTGTGCTACTGCTAATTGGTTGGTTTTGCTACCGGGGGGTGGGGGCTGCCTTTCCCCCTACCTCCTGCTATACTCGCTGGGGGCTGTCCGGGGGTATCCAGTACTTTGGGCTATTCAAAAGCTGCATCTGGCCCTCAGCGTACAGTAAGTTGCATGTACGAGTCCTGCACGGGGTACGCTTTGGTTGGCTCGCCCCTTCTCTTCACTATCCCCAGTTTGCACGCCTCTCCTTGTGGGGGGCCCCCCCGCCTGCTCCGTGGCGTCTGGATATGGGCGATTATTGTATACACTTTGGTATGTTCCCCACCTTCTGTGTGGGTTCTTACTGCTTCGTTTCTACCCGGCCTAGAGGCAAGCCGGACCCCCACTGGTCATTAAGAGGGGGGAGCTGCAGTGCGCCTCTTCAGGCCGCCGATATCCGCATTGGTGTCTTTTTTGGGGCGTTTTTGCCTCTGCAGTTCGCTAATGCAGCCCCCACAGCGCTTCGCACACAGCTACTTAGCTCTCCTTTTCCTGTGGTCACACCTCTGGATTCAAAAGACTTGCGGGCGCCATTTTCTCTTTGCTACTTAGCGCTCCTATCTGCATAGGTGTCTTTTGGGACGCTCTTGCTTCTGTCTTCACCTAATGTTGTGTCATACCCTCCCCATAGCGCCTCACTCCCAGCGCTTTCCTCTTGTTACTGAGCGCTCCTGGTGGGGGGGCTACAGCGCTTCTCTTCAGGCCGCTGCCGCTATCCACTCTGGAGTTTTCGGACTTTCTTGCCACAGGCTCCTCCGATCGCTACGCAGCCCCCAAAGCGCTTCGCTCATCGCACTTTACTCTCGCTAGTTAGCGCTCCTTTCTCTGTGGCCACGCCCATGGATTCAAAGACTCGCGGGCGCCATTTTGGGAGTTATGCTACTTGCTGCCATCAGTTTCCCATCTTCTACCATGGGTTATGTGCGTATCTACGCCATTTGTCCCCCCTGGCACACCTTAGTTTTAGTTTAGATTCATGTTCCTTCCACCGGCATTTGTAGGTTATTAATTTTCCTCCATGCTGCGGAGGGTCTACGTTTCGCTCTGTCCCCCCTCCGGGTGTGGTTAATTCCGCAAACACTGGGTTGCAGTTAGATTGCGGCTAGGCTACAGGGGGTTTTACGCTGCCGTGTATCTCCGCCGCCACCAGCCCCTATATCCCCCCTCCCCCCCACCAGTGGTGCACTTGCACCGTTGTCCGTTGTCCGCTTAACTGCTATGGAGGCGGAGTATTGACGCGGTACTAACCGGCATGAGGGGCTTGTATCTTGTGCCGCGTCTCTGGTTCTGACAGCGCTCAGCTTCTCTTCATTGCCGGTCTTGGCACCGCAATTTTGCAGCGATCTTTTTTTTCACCATGTGCCTGCTTTGCTCTTGAAATTCCTCCTTTTCCCGGCTTCAGGGATCGGGCGAGAGGGTCCCCCCCGGTCTGCTTGCGGGTTTCCGATGTTCCGATCTCCGTTGTTGTGCCCGTTTCGTCTCCTTCTCGCGGAGTTAATTGGCTTTGTTTTCTCCGTTGTGGAAGAGAAGTTGGATCAGGCAGCCATCAGCCCTGCTGTCCAAGCCACGCCCCACTTTAAGCCAGTTTTAAGCCAGTTTCAAGTTAGTTTTCAGGTCTGTTTCATGTCGGTATTTAGTTCACTTTTCGTTTGGTTTATTTACTCATCTTGTGCCCTTAAACCCATTCTTTCCCTTCCTTTTTGGAGCCTGATAGGCCTCCTGCAACTTTGTACCAGTGGTGTAGCAAGCACTTTGGCCCCAGTGCTGGGAGGGGTGTGGGGGGGAGGGAGGCTGCCGCCCCAAAATTTGTACACTTGCTGGCCTCCGCTCCAGTCACCAGCAGTGGTCCTCCCAGTCTGGTGTCCATGCGTGCACTGCTGCAGCTGCCTGGTTACCAGCCTTCTCTACCAAGGACACGTCACAATGGAGACTTTCAACATGTCATCAATCACACGTCATCGGTTTACGGGTGATTCCATACATTTCTGTTTAATGAGGGGGCAGGCAAGACACAATTTAATTACATTTCCTAAATACAAACTATTTAATCACAAAATGATCCTTCGATGAAACTAAAAGACAATCCCATCCTACCAGACTTTCCCATCAGTGGCCTCTCCTTTTCTCTCTGCTATGGCGGAGGACTCCCCTCTGCACGTACCCTGGACCCCGTGACATCACATTGGAAGGCCTGTCATATCATAAATGTTCCAATCACAGGGTTCTGCTTATGGTGCTGCTGGGAAAGCGCAGAGCTTTTGTATCAATTTAAAACGTGGAGTTTTCGTTTTAAATACATGGGGGCTTATTTACAAGCCCCTTGTGCCGGTGGTACATCACTTATTTCCATTTTAAAGTGACGCACTGGTGGAGCAGGGGCTTGTAAATATGCTACCTTCAACACAAGGCGAATTAGCGCGTGCACTAGGCGCGCGTCGCAACCACTGCTGGGCTAATAGACCTTCCTTTGGCCCCTTCTGAGCTGCCGTGGGCTGCAGGCCTGGAGGCCTACCTCATCGAAGTGTTCTGCTTTCTTCTCCGGACAACAGTGCTGTTTTGCACAAAGATTAGGGGGGCTGTTAAAGATGGTCGTAGATAGGGAAATGTAATGGACTGGCCCCGTAATGAGCCGATTGATTCCGGGGACATCAAAGGGAAGCAATTGAAACCAGGAGATGGCCTAGAGAAATTATGAAGTAAGGTGAGCAAAGTAAGCAAAGCGAGACATGCGAACAAAAGAAAGATAAACTGAAGAGAGTTTAGCACTAATGGAGGGACAACCCGGACAGAATGGGAAGCGCCGCGGTGAATACAAAGAAAGAAACACAGATTGGTGAAACATACACAATAGGCTGGGTGCAGAGAGACGGGTGTACACATTGAGAGGGAGCGCGGTAGAGGGAGTTTGGTGATACAGGCATGGGGGTGGGGTGAGGCAATGCGGAGGGAAGCAGTTAAAAAGTTACTGGGGGAGATGTGGACTAATGGACACAGACAGGGACATAGAAAAAGCGAACAAACAGAACAAGACAAAGGATAAAGGGTGGAGTGGGGGACAGCATCGTCTCGCAGAAAAGGCAACGCATTGGGTGGAAAGAGTTATGGCATGCACCGGCCAAAAAAAAAAGCGAGAGAGGGGGAGAGAGAGTCTGCTCTTTTTGGAAGCACGTGCTTGTGGCGCGCCCAGGCGCGCTCCCGCAAGGTGGATGCCGCCACGAGTATGTGCTTCGAAAAAAAGCAGAATGACGGCTAAAGGTCCTTTAGCATAGGTCAACCCAATCTCTTTGGGATGGAAAATAGAGCTAAGAGGGAGGAAAGGACGGCAGCAGAAAATATTTTTCTCTAGTTAGTATTCACATGACCCCAAATCCCCACAGGATAAGAAATACACTGCATCTTGTACATCTCCACACAATATTAAATTCAGCGCCTAGATATTAAAAAAACATTTGGAGCCCAACATTTAGACAAGGAGCCCATGAATTAACAGTCAAATGTGAGATTAGTTTCAAGATCCTACATGACAGATACAAAAGAATCAACTAAGCTTTTGAATTCAGAAGGCTGCATGACCATAAAAGGACAGTCTGCATATAAAAGAGCAGACTAGATCTCTACATTTGCTTTGTAAAGACCATGGGCACACCATCTGGCCCTGGTGGTTTGCCTGGCGGGCAGTTTTTTTAGGGCCAATGTACGTCATACTAATTTAAGAAATGTATTTAAGAAATGTATAGAGTGCGCAGCTACCCCAAAGGGTCTCCCGCCGCAAGAGGCAGAGGGTAGCAAGGGAAACAGCGAACTACCAGCGCAAGGGCTCAGTCATGGAAGCTGAAGAGCAGGATTTTAGGTTCCTATGGAAAGTGAGCAGCGAGTCACAGTTTGAGCGCTACCAGAAGAGAATTCCAGAGTTTGGGTCCCAAGACGAAAAAAAGAGCGTCCCTTAATACGGGCTCTACAAAACCTGGGCGTGGTGAACCGTGCGAAGTAAGCTGCTCTCAGCAATCGGGGAGGGACATCATGGATACCAGATCTTTGAGGCGCTGTCTAGTTCGAGGTATGTAACATAAGGCCTTGAATTTAATCCGTTTGTCAACCGTAAGCCAGTGCAATTTGTTAAGCAGGGGAGAGACGGAAGCCAGAAAGTAAGGCGGGTGCCGCACTCAGGATGATCTGCAAGCCATGAAGCAAGGCTTTATCAGCACCCAGATATCATACATTCCCATAGTCCAATCTGGATGTTACCACGGCCTGCAGCACTGTTCTCTGGGAACTTCTAGAGGGATCAGCCAAAGGATTTTCCTGAACCATTGCAGAATGGAAAAGCAAGAGGCTGTTAGCTTGGAGACCTGCAGATTCAGGGAGAGATTCTTATCAATAATGTAACAGAGTGGGGATAGGAAGGACCCCGCATATGCAGTGGAGCGAATGTGTATGGGAGAGCCTACTCTCCATATCATATTGTACTCGGCACCCCTGCGCAACTCTCTACCGCCGGCCACGAGGGTGGTATTCCAGTTGTGGAAACAGTCTCTGATGCCAAAAACTCAAATTTTATAAGTATCTCTAATTTTGGCACGCCATCTATTCTAGCATCTCAGGGAAAGAGACTCTCCGCGAATGTCGTCTTATTGAAGCCAATGAGTTTATGGGCAGTCTGCAAGACCATAAAATCGCAAAAATGTATTAGTCACTAGTGACAAACAGCTCTACCACATCAGACAAACTTAGAGAAGCATGTGTGGGTGATCTTGGCCAAATAGATGGGCATTATTGGATGGATGCACTAGCCTCCCCTCGGGGGGCAGCGTTAGCAACGCGGCTGCGTCTTATCTAACTTAAATACTTACATCGGGTTTACTATACCAGGCTAAGGTTGTGGAGGGCGAGCCTGGTGTCATCCCAGGCATGCCTGCGGTGTGGTCGGGAAGAGGATCCCTCATACATACGATTTGGCATTGCACAGCGCTCACAAGGTTTTGGTGAGGGGTTCTGGCCTGCCTCGCAGAGGTGTTGGGATGGGAGCATCCCTTCTCACCAAGATTAGTAATCCTACACATCATGGAGAGCATTGGGGGCAATACCTATCAAAGGCACCGGTTACTGCTTGGGCTCACATTGGCTAAAAGGGATATTGCAAGGCTGTGGAGGGCATCGGCCTCGCCTTCTCTATCGGCATGGAAGAATGGACTCTACTTTTGTATGGGATTGGACATACCAATATTTATGGCCAGAGGATGCCCGCAAAAGCATCCCAAGATTTGTAAAAGCTGGGCAGACTACCGGGGGACTGCACTGTGACCCAGTGCCCCCTGGGGATGCATCCGCACCCTTATTGCCATGCAGGCTCATTGGGTGAGGGACCAACAGCATAGTGCCGGAACTCATTTGTAGGGGTGGGCACTGTGGTGGCGAACGGGACATAGCAGTGGAATAGTGCAAGGGGGGGGGGGGCTTCAATATGTTAATGCTATCTTGTTCTACATAACCATGAATACGATAATATATAAACTAAACGTCCGTGACAATGCTTTGCAATGTATAATATGGCAGATGTCTGTGTTAAGGAGCTCTGCATTATGCTTGACCTTTGACACAAAATGTGTTTATAAAAAAAATAATGAAACAGATTCTTAACATTATCAGCCTGCGAGGGTAGAGGGCCCAGCAAGACCGGCTAGTGGTCAACTCCCCAAAGTTCAGGGTGATTTCCCAGTATCAGGACTTCAGTTTTATGGCCATTGAGTTTAAGGGCATTTCTGTTCATCCAGAGGGAGACGTTCAGAGGAAGGATCTTTTTGAGCATCTGATGGTGAGAAAATAATCAAGAGTCATCCGTGTACGAAAAGACGGTGAATCCAGACTCTTCAATCGTTTTCATCAAGGGGCGCAGATAAATGTTAAAAAGCAGGGGGCTCGGTATAGACCCCCGAGAACGCCCCACCCCCCCCCAGGTCAGTGTTAGGGTCATAGAGAAGACGACCACTGCAAGGCAATGCCAGAGATGCACACGGCCTTCAACCTATCCAAGAGAATGGAATGTGAGACCTTATCGAAAGCCGCACTTTAATCCAGGAGGATAAGGGCGGCTGTCCCTACCAGAGACAAGTTCTTGCCGAAGGAGTAATGTGACTCAAAGTAGGGTGGATTCGGTGCTGTGGCCAGCCCTAAACGCGGACTGGGATGGATGAAGCGGGTTGTGAGCAGTAACAAAGGACGAGAGGTGAGTGCTAATATGTTTTTCCAGAATTTTGGAGAAAACAGAAGCAAAATAGGCCTAAAGATTGTCCAGCATTGCGGGTCAAGGTCACTCTTCTTGAGCAGAGGTGTACAAGGCATGCTTCCAATTCTGCTGTACCTCACCCGTGATCGAGGAATTGAGGAGATCCACTGTGAGGGCAGCCTCCTCCCAAAAATGAAGTTTTGATGGTGGGAGGGGATCACGCGGAGAGCCAGACTTGATGCAATAGTGCGAGATCCAAAAGGGGCCAGGCACAGATTTCCAAGGGCTTGCCTGACTTAACTGTGAATTAGCAGTCTACAGGATGTGGGACCAGTGGGCCGAGAGGTTGGGTGTCCGCAATTGATGGGTTCACTAACATAGAACCGTCTGCTTCCAATTGCAGATGAATTAGCTTGACTAACAAAAAAAAAAAAAAAAAAAAAGAGGCAAGTTCATCACACTGTTGCTGAGAAAGAGGGGGGGGGGGGCGGAGAAGAGGTGTGACCGTGCTAGCTGCGGACAGATCATTTACTACCTTAAACAGAGTTTTTTTGACAATTTTGGGCGTTGGTAATCAATTCTGTACAGTAGACTACCCGCGCAGATTTGCGTGAGGCATGATATTTTTTCAATGCCGCTTATATGGTGACGAAGGTCCACACAATTTCTACAAAAAAGGATTTTTGTGTTTGGACTGGCAGAAATTTCACAGTCCTGCAGCAAGCTTTTTACTAAGGGGCGAAAGGTGTTCACAATCAATTGTTTTGTGATCTGCCAGAGAACAAGAAAAAGGAATAATGAATGGGACAGATCACCTGGAGGAGGGAATTAATGGACAAGATGGCCAGCTTGATTTAAAATCCCTCTACTCCTGAAGCACTCCCAATGTCCTTGAGAGACCTGCACTGGCTCCCCATCAACAAGGAGGATAACCTTCAAACTCCTCACCCACGCACACAAGGCACTCCACAACACCGGACCAGCGTACCTCAACAACCGACTCAGCCTCTACACTCCCACCCGCCAGCTCCGCAGACCACGCCCTCGCCACCGTTCCCCGCATCCGAAGAGTGACCGGCGGCAGCAGATCATTCTCCCACCTCGCCGCCAAGAAATGGAACACCCTCATTATCCGCCTGCGGCAGACCGAAGACCTCCTAACCTTCAGGAGACTTAAGACCTGGCTCTTCGAACAGTAGCAGCATCCCCCCCCCCCCCCCCCCCCCCGCCAGCGCCTTGAGACCCTCACGGGTATGTAGTGCGCTTTATAAATGCTATGATTGATTGATTGAATGTCCAGCTGAAGACATGCTGTCACGCAGATCCTCCTTCTACTTTTTCTTTGGGGCGGAGGAGTGAAAGAGCCTTGCTTGAGTCCAGTCTACAACCCCCCAGATGGGCTGGGAGGGGAGACTATGACTTCAATACGCCCACATCCACCTTGGATAAGAGGAATTGGGAGACAGCAATGCTTGGAAATCTTAGAGCAGCCATGAAAAACTGCTGAGCTTACCACATAGTAAGCGTTATGTGAAATAATTTGACCTATATGCTGTGACACATCATAAACCCTGCCAGAAGTAAGTATTAGGTCATGAACATCAAGTAAGACACTGACACAAGAACTTGCGGAGGCAAACAGGTATAGAGTGAGCGACCCACAGGGTCTAAAAGGTAGTCAGAATAGGTAGCATTCAGTGTTGTCGATACCAGACTGCAAAAATGAGAAAAATGTACACACACTTACAGGGACTCAGAGAAACACTGAAGTATGTATCATAACAGGGAGCAAGTGGAGAACATCCTGCTCAGGCTAATAAAGACAAACACAACCAAAACGATGTCTGCTTTTAGAGCCTCTGAACCAGCCATAACTAGGCTGGGTGGTGGGCTGCATGCCAGTTACAAACAATGAAAGCTAACAAAACAGTGCTTGAACTAATGATTGATAATGTGTCCAGAGACATTACTCCAATCGCAGTAGACCTCATAAATGCGGAGAAAAGGACAAGAGCGATGGACAATGCAGTGAAAACCATCAGCAGAAATGTAGCAGAGATGCAAACCATTCTCACTTTATTGCAGAAATTTACAATACCACTGGAGGCAAGGGTGGAAGACACAGAGGGTTGACGATGCTGGAACAAACTCCATTTCCTAGGATTCTTAGAAACAGTGGAGGGGGCCATCTGTGAACCGCTTAGAAAAAGGATCCTTAACACTACAACTCAAACGCCTCTTGCAACTATTTTCTACGGAACGATTAACAAGGCTTTGGACAAGGCCCAGCCACCACCTAGGCCCCACCCCCAAATCTATATACAGGCCCTTTCTACGAATCACCCAGAACACAAACTTGCATCGCAGTTAGCTTTGCTGAAAGGCTGCACACTGTTGATGCATGGATACAACAAACACCGGGAGGAGAAACACAGGGCTTCCTTTACTACCCAAATCACAACTCTACCAGTTGAAAATATATTTTTTGCAAGCGGTAAGATATATGGGGGAGGAAAGACACTTTGGCAGTGCGTTTTTTTTGCCACTTTGCTGATCAAGTTAGCCAAGACTATTGAAGAAAAGAAATGCAAGCTGGGGGGTGGCGCTTCAGGGGGGTCTTTAGTACCAATGAGAAGTATACTTACATGAAGAATCAGACAACATTTACAGAGAGAGCTGGTGAAGAGAGAAGAGACTCCCAGAGGCCAGATCAAGCGAGTAGCAGATTAGTTTGGTGTCCACTTCCAAAAAAGAAAAAAAAAAAAGAAAAAAAAAAAATCAGAGGATTCCTTCGCGATCGACAAGTACTGCTTGCTCAACAGCCACTAGACTATCAAATGAATATAGAGATGAACAGGGAATGTCAGATTACCAAAACTAATGCCCACAGAGCGCAGAAAACTATACAAACCACTGAAGGAAATCTGGAAAGCCACTGTGAAACGAACGCCGGAAAAACTGGTCCAGACCACATACCGAACAATTTTAATTAAGATCTGTGACTATGCTGGAAGCGAGAATAGTAACAAAACTCAGACCTGTTAAAGATGTGACAGAAAAAAAAAAATCTCATTGACCGTCCACATAAACTACCAACAAAGACAATAAAAGTATCAGCAAGACTAAGTGGGACGACTGCGAAAAGTGGTCCTGAAGCTGGTTCATCAAGAACAGTCTGGTTTTGTACTGGGTAGAAGGCCTGTGACAAATTTCGGAAGAACTGGCCGTGTTCATCTTCTGAAAATAAAAATGGATGAATCAATCAGTGGAGGCTTCACTCGAAACAGAGAAAACATTTAAAGTGGTGAGCCGGAAATCCTCGTTTGAAGTATTAAAGCAGTACAATGTAGGCCCACTTACTCCTCGATTGAATCAAACTACTGTTTTCACAATGTCGTGCCAAGTTTAAACAAACTTCTCAGATGGTTGGACACTGGGACATGGCAAAGAGACAAGGTTGAACACAGTCACTGTTCCCTGTAAAATGTGCATGTGAGCGCACACTGCCTTTCCCTAGTACACACATTTTCTCCCCAAGACCAAACTTCACTGCTCCAAGTAAGACCATTTGTGAGCGGCGCAATAAATCAGTGACTTTCTTGGAGCTGAAAAAGTTACTTACCTTCTATAACGATGTAACTGTTAGAGACCTATGTTAGTTAATGATTCCTTACCTCAGAATTACCCCCAGGCGTCAGACTGGATCCAGAGATTTTTTTTTCCTCAGCAGTGCCCCTGCGCGCCTTTAGGTGGCGTCGGTCGACTCCAAGTCAGTCGTTGTGGTCACCAGGATGAAGTTATGGAGCCTACTTAGACGGCGCCACTACGCGTCCGTTCTGACACGACTTTACACGCCAGAAGTAACAGAGCCATGAAAGACACTGACCACTGGTGCGGCCACACTCAGCCCTGCAAGGGAGTCCCTATCCCTAGAAGTCAGTTCGCAGGGCGGGAGGACGGATGGAGTGGTAAGGAATCTACAACCAACAGGTGTCTTATAGATACATCGTTACCGAAGGTAAGTAACTTATTCATCTGAAAGACTATTAGTTATAGATTCCTTACCTTAGAATAGATACCACAGCAATACCAGCCCCGGAGGAGGGACTGGAAAAAAGTGTACATCAGAAAATCCTGGAGGACAGAACAGGCAAAGTAGTCGCCCCTCCGGACTGGACTATCCAGGGAATAATGTCTGGTGAACGTGTGCATAGAAGCCCACATGGCAGATATCGATGAGTGGGACTCCACGTGACAAAGCAGTAGTTGCTGCCGCCGCTCTAGTGGAATGAGCTCACAGCCCCACTGAAGGTTCCTTTCTAGCCAGAGCATAACAAATCTCGATACAAAGGACGGCCCATCGAGAGATGGTATGCTGTTGCACCGCTCAACCTTTCTTGGCCCCCTCATAGCCAAAGAGTTGATTGTCCTCCCGGAAATCCTTTGTGCAGTCAAGGTAGATCGAAAGCGCACCTTTCAGGTCCAGATGGTGGAGTCGCTCGTTCTCCTTGGAAGGGTGCGGAGGTGGGAAAAAGGTGGGCAGAGTGATAGTCGGTCCGATGTGAAAAGGAGTGACAACTTTCGGTAGGAACAAGGGTCTCGTTCAAAGCACAACTTTTTCCGGATGCACCAAGAAGAAAGGGGGCTTAGAAGGAAGAGCCTTAAGCTCACTCACTCTGGGAGCAGAGGTGATGGCAACAAGAAAGGCAGTCTTCAGAGTGAGAAGCCCAAGAAGAAAATTGTGAAGAGGCTTGAAGGGAGCGCACAAAACAAGGTTCAAGTCCCACTTAGGCATTATGAAAGATGATGGACTACTAAAGAGGTGAATAATGCCTTTAAAGAACCCAATAGGGGACTTGAACATAGAGGGCTGATCTGGTAGCCGACGAAAAGCAGAAATGGCTGCCAGACAGCCATTAAGAGTGCCCAGGGCTGAAACCTGCTGGGCCAAAGAGAAGGAACAAAAGAACCTCACAAAGAGGGGCTGCGGGGGAATCCACAGGCTTTGCTGTTTAGCATGCCACAAACGTGTTCCATCCACAGGCGTATACAGTCTTAGTGGAGGGACACCTGGCTGACAAGATGACATTACAAACTTCGGATGGAATGTCAAAAGCTGTAAAATGTTGCCGCTCAACCTCCACGCAAGGAGGTGGATGCTAGACAGGTTCGGGTGGAGAACCGTCCCCTGCTGCTGCGACAGAATATCTCCAGAAGGGTCAGTCTGATCGGAGGACCAATAGCCATGCTCAGGGAACCAGACTCTTTCTGGCCAGTCCGGTGCTACAAGCATGACTTGGGCCCAGGCGCTCTTGATCTTCAGCACTCGGGGCAGAAGTGGTATAGGCGGAAAGGAGTACAGAGGCCTCAACTCCACTTGCGACAAAAAGCATTGTTAAGCCAGTGCCGTTTTGGAAACTCCAATGCACAGAACTGCTGATATTGCGTGTTCTCTTCGGTGGCAAACCAATCTAAAGGCGCTCTACACTGCTGAAAGAGACCTTGGACCACCTTGAGTGAAGAAGCCAATAGTGATCCACCAGGAACAGACGGCCGACTTTGTCCACCCAGTCATTCAGGGAACCTGCCAGTTGTTGAACCACCAGGGTTATGCCCTGATGTTCCAGCCATGTCCAAAGGCGAAGAGCCTATTGACATAGGGTCCACGACCCCAACCCACCCGGTTTGTTACAGTACCACGTGGTGGTGTTGTCCACGAACACTTTCTCTGCTTCCCCTTGAGGGAGAGAAAGAATGCCTTCAGTGCCAGGCAAATCGCCCGAAGCTCCAACAGGTTGAAAGGAAGCCCAGTCTCCGCCAGAGACCAGAGCCCTCTGATCTAAGCCTCTCCCATGTGGCCACCCCACCCCAGGAGTGATGCATCGGTAACCACTGTTCGATCTGGTTGGGAGAGGGATTTGCCTCTGACCCAATCGTGGTATGTTAACCACCACTGCAGTTGCTGCACAGTTCCCTTCCCATCCGGCCCATCTCCCTACTCCCGTTCCCGGCGAAGGTCATCGAGAAAATCGTCAACATGCAACTGACCCGCTACCTCGAAGACAACAACATCCTGGACCCGTCCCAATCTGGATTCAGACGAGACCACAGCACCGAGACTGCCCTCATCGCCGCCACAGACTACATCAGGCGCCAATTAGACAACGGCGAAACATCAGCCCTCATCCTCCTGGACCTCTCTGCCGCCTTCGACACGGTCTGCCATCGCACTCTAAAAACACGCCTCCAAGAAGCCGGCATCCAAGAGAAGGCCCTCGACTGGACCACATCCTTCCTCTCCGGCAGATCCCAGAGCGTCCGCCTCCCACCCTTCCAATCCACAGCCACCGACCTCTGCGGCGTCCCCCAGGGCTCCTCCCTCAGCCCCACGCTGTTCAACATCTACATGGCACAAGTGGCCCGCCACCACAACCTCAACATCTCCTGCGACCACACTCAACTAATCCTGTCCCTCACCAAGGACCTGCGCACCGCCAAAACCAACATCCACGACGGAATGAATGCCATCGCTGACTGGATGAGGAGCAGCAGGCTGAAACTGAACTCTGACAAGACGAAGGTCCTCATCCTCGGACCTAACCCCTCGGCCTGGGACGACTCCTGGTGGCCGACCACCCTCGGGACAGCACCGACACCCACCGACCACGCACGCAATCTAGGATTCATCTTCTACTCTTCCATCTCCATGTCCAAACAGGTCAACGCCGTCTCTTCCTCCTGCTTCAACACCCTCCGCACGCTTCGCAGGATCTACAAGTGGATCCCGACCGAAACAAGAAGAACGGTGACACAGGCCCTCGTCAGCAACAGGCTCGACTACTGCAACGCACTCTACCCCTACGACGACTACAGCGCATCCAAAACGCCTCCGCCTGACTGATCGTCAACATCCCCCGCCGCAGCCATATCACCCCCCACCTGACTAACCTACACTGGCTCCCCGTCGACAAGAGGATCACCTTCAAACTCCTCACCCACGCACACAAAGCACTCCACGACACCGGACCAGCCTACCTGAACAGCAGACTCAGCTTCCACACCCCCACCCGCCAGCTCCGCTCCGCCAGCCTTGCACTCGCCACCGTCCCCCGCATCCAACGAACAACCTCCGGCGGCAGATCCTTCTCCTACCTCGCCGCCAAGACCTGGAACACCCTACCCACCCAGCTACGGCAGACCAAAGACTTACTCGCCTTCAGAAGACTCCTCAAGGCCTGGCTCTTCGAGCAGTAGCGCAACTCCACTCCCCCCATCTCAGCGCCTTGAGACCCTCACGGGTAAGTAGCGTGCTTTACAAATACCATGATTGATTGATTCCCTCCGAAATCTGGATACACAAGAACCTTGGGTCCAACTGTAGAGCCTGCATATGCCATCTGGCATAATCCACCAGCAGGATGCAGGAGGCCATGAGGCCCAGCAACCTCAGGGTCATTCTCACCGAAAAACAGGATAGAGCCTGAAACATCAGTATCAAAGCCAGAATATCCCGGACTCGCTGTTCTGGATGATAGGCCTGAAACCGTCCAGATGAAAAGAAGCGACTGAGGGAGGAGAGTCCGGTGCAACTTAACCCCAGCGAATGCAGGAGGTCCGCTGTAGTCTGCAGGTGGGAGACGACAGCTTGAGGCGAGCCCGCCTTCAACAGCCAGTCGGCGAGATAGGGGGAAGACAAACCCCTGATCTGTGCAGATGAGCTGCGACCACAGTCATCTCTCTCGTGAACACCAGAGGGGCACTGGTAAGGCCGATGGGGAGCCTAGTGAACATAAAATGCCCATGGCCTACCGTGAACCGAGTAACGTCTGTTGGCTGGCAGGACGGGAATATGGAAATAGGCGTCCTGCAAGTCCAACAAAACCATCCAATGTCCAGGGTCAAGGGCAAACCGAACAGGCATGGAAGGGCTTGTTAAGCAGCATTAGATAATTGCCTAAGCATGCAAGTGAAATCTGGGACTTGTCTCCCAAGCAACCCGATCTAGGATTCTTTACAGAAACTTGGCTTAATCCACTATCATCGCCTTCCATCGCTTTAGCACTCCCCGAGAATTATCACCTACTAAGAATGGATAGGGAAGGTAGAATAGGCAGAGGAATAGCCATAGTTTTCAAAGACACCTCGAAAGTCTCCGTAATTGAAACCCTTTGTGGGTTCGATAGAGAGGTGTATTTAGGGTAGAATTAACATGGTGTTAGATTGTAATGCAACTTTAAAAATAGCTATACACAACCTAGCGCTACCCTTATGAGGAAACTGCACTGGGGTCTAGTAACCCAACGCTGCGCTTTCAAGGTCGGATGCCTGAAATTCCGGGCATGTGCCATGAAGCGATTTGAATTTATCTCCAATCTTATCCAGAGGTATGTTCTTGTCCGTGCCCTTCGGTCCTCCCACCACTATCTGTGAACCATTCCCTCCTTCAAGCGGAAGAGAACTGGTGGATCCCGCTTTGCGGTATTGGCCCCCTCTTTTTGGAACGCACTCCCTTTCAACATCAGATCTTCACGCTACTCTTATTTTAGGAGGAAATTAAAATCCTGGCTGTTCTCTCAGGCCTACAAATGAACGATCGTATGAGCGGCGGATCACCTCTTCTATAAGCACCATGAAACCGTTTGGTGTACGTGCCCTATACAAATTATTTTAACTTAACATCTAGATGTCGTCAAACATGGTCCACATGCTCCTTGGTATACTCCTGAATTGCGCAAGGAGAACGCCCAGTGTAAAAAAAACTAGAGGCGATGGTGTCAATCCCACATGCAGAGAAACCTATAAAGTAACCGTAACGCAAGATCATAGGACTACTCGAAAATAGCGCGCAAGGCACACATTGTTGTACAACTTAGCCAGGCAGGGAACTGCTCTAAAGCGTTATATTAAGTCCTTAAATCCTTTACAGATCTCATTGCATGTTCCACTGATACCCCTCCCTCACAAGCTTTATGTGATGCCATTGCAAACCAATTCAAAGAAAGATCAAATTAACTATGACAAATTTCCTAGAGCAATTGACCAATTGGGAATAGAATCCCTCTGCGTGCCCTCTAATGTTGATAGTTCAGGGATACTAGAGAACTATGTAACCCTTAAGACTGACTCAGTCTGCAAAATGCTGAAGACTGCAAAATCAGGATCCCCTTTGGACATCGTGCCAGCCAAGATCTCAGCAATTCTGGCCAATCAGCTCGTCCCCACCATCTGCTCTTAATTAAACCTTTTTTATGAGCTCAGGTTGGCTTCCACTGGACTGGAAGCCTACCTGGCACAGCTTATTCCCATTCATAAGGTCACTCTCCCTGCCTCAGACCTGTCGAATAACAGCCCTATCTTGCTTCGCCCCCGATAACCAAACTCCTGGAAGGACACATTAATAAACAACTTATGGAGCACTTCTAATCCAACAAGTTCCTAGATTCTTCCCAATCCGGCTTAAGACCCATGCATAGCACTGAAATTGCTCTCTTGGCGGTAAACGATTAGATCAGAAGTTCCAAGGATGCGAATCAGCCTGCTCGGTTAGTGCTGCTTGATTTGTCTGCAGCTTTCAACACAATGTCCCGTCAGACTGCTCCAGAGATTAGAAGAAATAGGTATTCTGGCCGTTGCCCTACAGTGGTTTGCAAGTTTTCCAACTCATCGAACCCAGATCAATCTAGGCCCTTTCAGATCCTGCACAATAGAGCTCAACAAGGGGGTGCCTCAAGGCTCTTGTCTGAGCCCCACATTGTTTAACATATGTGGGCCCTCTTGCCAAAACCATCAGAACCTATGGATTCACCCCCTTTCATGAATATGCCAGCCAGAACAGCCGCTCTCCCCCCTCACGCTCACTCCACTGGCTTCCCATACGCAAGAGAATTGCATTCAAGATCTGTTGCATAGTGCACATATCATTGAACGGCAGAGGACCCAGATATCTGACAACGTGTCGAGCAGACCTTTGTGGTCCAGGGTAAAATATCTTCTCACTATGCCCCGCATTAGGAACACACGCTTCTCTTATCTGGCCCCCCTTATATTGGAATCAGCTACCCTCCCATCTATGGAAGTGTTTGGACCACTTTCATTTTAGAAATCTTCATCAAACGGAATTTTTCAAATACTAATGCTGCTGGCACATGGCGCCCTGCTGCCCTGCACGGAGATACCCCTTCCGGGGTTATTCATACGCATTATAAATTATATTAACATTCAACCATGTGAAGAATGTAAGAACTCACAAGGCTAAAAACTTTAGACCATTGCATCAAATTTCTGTCTTCGACCACGCACTGACCTCAGACTAAAGTGGTAAGTTCCTGCCTCACCAAAGGGATCAGAAACATTTCTCAAGCATGTTAAAATCACTTTGCATCCGAGGCAGCTGATGGCTCGTTTCAAAGAGTTAACCAATCACCAGCTAATTCAGTCCCCCATTTCCAACTCAAATCTAAATGGGAAATCACAAAACCCTCCAAAAATGATAAAACTCCATCTTTCCATCAGACCCAGTCAGGTATAGACAACACTAGCGAGCGGCCTGCAAATCCTCCAGACCACATTAGACAAAGGCACAGCAGTACTACAACTCCTTGGGCTGTCCGCACACAATTTTGCCAAGCAATCTGTCCGATTGCGATGCCAGCTATGCCTACTGTGATCTGATCCACATCTTGCACCTGACAAATATGCATGGGCTGTGGCCTGTGTTAAGAAAACAGTCTAAGGCAGAGCAACCATTAGCACGATCAACACTACACCTCAATTGATACCTGTGTGCCCTTGACAAAATAACTGAACTCAAACAACTGCAGCTACAACTACACGTGGATACCACCCCGCCTGCTGGCTATGTTCTGGGCTGCAAGGAGGCAAAGCCTCCAATGGATGAAGGGGCAGCAACCTCTGCTGAAAAGAGAGGATAGAACTACAAACCTTAAGCAAAACAATAAAAATTTGGACCCAGACTAAAGCCCTCAAAACATCAGTAAACAAAGGAGGAAACATTTTAAATCAGACCATGCCTTGATCCCACATGTGGTCAAGCACCTTGACTGCAACTCAGACTTACGAGGCTACCACTGCTAAACAGAACGCCGGACGGAAGCCACCCAATTACCCTTGCCAAAAAGGACCGCTGGATGGAGGCCACCCAATTACCCTTGCCAAACAGGACCGCTGGATGGAGGCCACCCAATTACCCTTGCCAAACAGGACCGCTGGATGGAGGCCACCCAATTACCCTTGCCAAACAGGACCGCTGGATGGAGGCCACCCAATTACCCTTGCCAAACAGGACCGCTGGATGGAAGCCACCCAATTACCCCTGCCAAACAGGACCGCTGGATGGAAGCCACCCAATTACCCCTGCCAAACAGGACCGCTGGATGGAGGCCACCCAATTACCCCTGCCAAACAGGACCGCTGGATGGAAGCCACCCAATTACCCCTGCCAAACAGGACTGCTGGAGGGAAGCCACCCAATTACCCCTGCCAAACAGGACTGCTGGAGGGAAGCCACCCAATTACCCCTGCCAAACAGGACTGCTGGAGGGAAGCCACCCAATTACCCCTGCCAAACAGAACCAATGGTGGCATCCACCTGATGCCAGATTATTGAAACTATATTAGAACATTGGAATGTTTGGAGCTCCATTGAAGACAATGGAGTGCTCCCTGCTTCTACGGGCCGGTAAAGGCCTGCAGAGCAACATTCCAATGTTTTACAAAGGTCTTTCGGAGCTCGGGGGATTTAAATCTCAGAGCTTCGAGAAGCCTTTGTTTTATTTGTTAGAACATTCTGCCCTCTAGTGGCAGAATGTTCTAATAGTCTTATAGCCCTTCGTAGCAGGGCTATACTGGCTAACAAAGGATGGGACTTTAATAAAGTCCCTCGCCTTTGGCTCGGGCCTTTAACGCAGGAGCGGGCCTTTAACAGCCGGTATAGCCCGCTACGGCACTACCAGAGGCAGGGAGAGGACATGGCAGTACCACTGCACCCTCGCTACCACAGGCAGAGAGGAGATGGCTGTACCACCACACCCTCGCCACCACAGGCAGTTAGGACATGGCAGGACCACTGCACCCTTGCTACCAGAGGCAGGGAGAGGACATAGCAGTACCACCGCACCTTCACTAACACAGGAAGAAAGAGGACATGGCAGGACCACTGCATCCTCGCTACCACAAGCAGAGGGGACACGGTAGTACCACCGCAACCTTGCTAACACAGGCAGGGAGAGGACATGGCAGTACCACCGCACCTTCGCTACCACAGGCAGGGAGAGGACAGGAAAGCATTCATGTACCCTTGCTCCCGCAGGGAGGGGACGTGAAAGCACCACTGCCAAATGCAGCTGCTCCCTAGGCTCGGAAAGATCCACAATGCCAGGGGGAGTTAATTAGTCTTACAGAATTAAAGGAGAGTGCTGCGTCATCATCTATGGGTGGGTTACTCTGCTACTTCACTCACACTTCTGAAAATACTTGCAGATGAATCTCCTGATGCAGCACCACGCCTCGAGGTGGAGAACGGACTGCGAGGGAAATTCAGAGGGCCAGACATCTTACAAGTGCTGTGTGCAGGTTAGAGGTGCTCCCCTCACAGAGACATAAATGAATCCCGTTCAAATGTCTATGTCGCTTTTATTTTACTCCAGAGGGAATGGCCAAGTTTACCCCAGGCGCCAAAGTGAAGTGTAGAGAGTGTGGTATGACTAATGCTGGGATTTCCCACGCAGAGTGGGGATGTCCAAAGATGTATGCACAGTGAGACGAAGTGTTTGACCTGTGAAGGATAATGGTAGGGACCCCACAGCCTCCCTTTCCAACCCTGGCTTTGTAGGGGGCCACTATACACACTACGGAGACACAGAGGCTCCTCTTGATGGCAGAGAGGGTCACCATGCCATGGATGCATAGCTCCGCCCCAGAGTCTAAAGAGGGATGCAAGACATGGTATTGCAGCTCCAGTATAACTTCACCCACAATCACAGCCCAGATATTGCAGGGATCCTCAAAGGATCCATCTACTGCACCATGACCAGCAGACACCTCAGCGCACTGAAAGGCAGTGCAGCCCTTCCCTTGGGGTGAAGCAGACAACTGTGCCCTGAGACGTGCACTGTGATGACACTGCAGGATAGAAAACGGGTTATGTGAAGTGAATGGCACTGTCATGGCCACTCGCTGTATCATACTGTAATGGATAAAACAACAAGCATTGGCATAGCCAATAGGTCTCGCTTTTGGGAACTTATAAGTGTTTAGTTATGCAACTGTTGCATGGCTAAACACTTATAAGGTCCCAAAGGCGAGACCTATTGGCTATGCAAATGCTTGTTTTGAAATTTGTCTTCCCTTTCTGAGTGGGAGTTTTGAACACCAGATGACCCAGCTAAACATAAAAGATTAGTAATGAGCTGGTAACCTGCCGCGAGGACAGATAGCTGGGGGACCGCGGACCTGTAGCCAATACAATGAATCACTATGGAAACAGCATGCACCACAGACAATGGCGAACGGTGCCTGGGAAATGTGTGGAACAGCAAGGGGTGGAATCGAAACAATGCGAGCCTTGGCCTTTTACTTTTCTCATTTTTTGCCTTAATGAAACGTATTTCTTAATTCGTATACAACAGACAATTGTGGACACAGTAAAACTGCGTGCACGTGAGGCTGGGAAATGCAAACTAGTTACAAAATCAGCAAAGGATGTACTTAAGGAAATATGTAGTAAACTTTGCAAACTTTGTGCATCCAGTTTTCATTTTACACTTAATGCAACACAATGGTTTTGTTGTTACCATTATCGATCATTTGTGAACAGAAAATAAGTCCTTCTGTAGTTGCTAATACGCAGTGTATAGAAAAACAGCGGCACAAATTTATATAAACAAGCATTGGCCGCGCGGCCGTGAAATTAACACCGCGCGGCCATGAAAGAGAAAGTGAGCCACACGGGTAACATGGAGGGGAGGGGGGAGGTTTGCGGTGAGTGCTAAAGCAACACAGGGAAGGCTGGCATATGGTGGGCACTATCGCGGCCGCTTTGATGTTCAGTGGCCGCGCGGCTCACTGAGATCATCAAAGCGGCCGCAAAAGTGATCAGCAGGCTGACAAATGGTGCGCGCGCCCGGTACACATGCACTGTAGTTGGCGGCCTGAAAAGCACTAGTTTGCACTTCCAAATCCCGCTTTCTATAGCTCGCGCCAGAGCAGCGCTAAAGCGCTGGCTCAGGCGAGACCTAAAAATGAACACCACACCAAAATACACAGGATTACGAAAGAGAAGGCCTGTAAGCAAAGTGTACACTGGGGGCCTGGGCTCCCAGGGGGCCCCCCATGAACCCACACAGGGGCCAGGGTTCCCATGGAGCCGCAAACACCCACACGGGGACCCGGGCACAGGAAACCTAGGCTCCAGGGGAGGAGCAAACACAGAGGGGGAAGGAGGCATGTACGCAGAGGAAAATCAGGGGTTGGGTGGAAATTGCTACACTCCAGGGGTGGGGGTAGGGGGGTGTGTGTGCAATATATTATATATATTAGTTCAATAAAGATTTCAGGCCATTTTTTACTCCTTCTCCACCTACGCGTTTTGACCAGCAGGTCTTGGTCACGGTGTATAGCGTTAGTCCCTCTACGCTTTCACCATGTTATACCAATTGCCCATTGTGCACATTACAATGCATTCTGGGAATGGTAGTTTAAGTTACAAAAAGCACCCCATGTTGTGCCACAAAAAAAAAATTTAAAAGTTCAACATTGTCATATCTGTCAAATACTACGATGTTAATACATAATCATTAATTTAATAGTCCCAGTTTATTTATGAGTCACTGAGTCACCATGCTCGAGTTAGTTTTAAGTGACCATGGGACACGAGGGTCCATAGGTAGATTCCTATGCAGCAGTGACCGCAGGTCTAAGTGACGAGTATCTCTGGTGTCGAGTTGCAAGTTATATTGGCTCAGTGTTCCTGAACATGCAAGTTCAGTTATGGCTCAGTGCCAATGTCTATTGGTACAATCATGTCCTCTTCATGGTGTATGAAATTCCTTCAATTTATGGCTCAGTGCCCTTATGGTGTTGATGTACACCGTTTCTCTCTGGGATCTGTTGTCAATGAAACATTACCGTTTCACCTTTCACTATAGAGTCCATCTTGACTGTTCATTAGTAGAATCTATTCCGTTCCCTTGATCCAAATTGTTATTGTTGATTGTGTCACAATGATCTCATAAGTGTATATACATTTCTTCGTCCCCGTTCAGCCCTGGTGGGAACTTGGTCTTGAATCGGATTATCAGTCTTGATTCCAGACGTCTTAACTTCAGGGTTCCGTTTCCCCCCTTTCATGTACTGGCACTACTGCAAGACCTGAGTAGGTAATGTCCTGCCAGGTTTTTCTCCCATGTGTTATGGGCTTGGCCATGGCATATGTTGCATCATTATTTTGGATTGCCCTTATGTGCTCCAGGATTCGCTTCTTGAGGTGACATATCGTGTTCCAATGTAGCGTTTGCCACAATTGCACGGGATGGTATCATTGGTGTTGAATATCTTCCCTTGTGGGTCAATGATCTTCATATTCCTGCCGATTTTGCAGGCTTTGCAATGGCTGCATTTACTAAAGCCCCTTTGCAGACCTTACAGCCATGATCCTGGTTGTTTGCTTTCTTAGTGGCTTCTAACCAATTTATCTGATAAGGACGGTGCCTTTCTGAAAGTTATTTGTGGTTGATTCCCCAATTGGCTGCCAATATCTGGATCTTTAGTTAGAATGTTCCAGTATTTGTTTAGGGACTTACGGATTTTAAAACTTTCTCCGCTATATGTCAACACCATTCTTATGGATTCTTTTTGTTGGTTCTCCGCTTTTAAGTCCTTTGTTTATCAGTGTTTCAGCCCTTGTAAGACATCTTGCTTTGATCTCTCCACGTTTGATATCATTATATGGATAGCCTCTTTGTAGGAAACGTTTTTTCGTTTTTGAATTTGAGATTCATCTCCTTGGCATTCGAACAGTTCCTCTTCATTCTAATGAATTCTCCGTATGGTATGTTCTTTTTCAGATTTTCTGGATGAAAACTGTGCTCTTTCGTAATACTGTTGTTTCGATTTGATTTAACACACACTTTGGTGTCCAGAAATACCATTTCACTAGCACTGATGTTATGAGTAAATCTAAGACCCGACACCATTGTTGTTTAAGATGTCAAAGAATGCTGCAAATTCCATTTGTCCCATTCCAAAGGATGTCATCTATAAAACGTAGCCAGGGTACTACCTTGGCTACGTAATGGTAATTTTCCTCTCGCCAAGCTATGGTTTTCTCCCACCAACCCATTACTAGGTTGGCATAGCTTGGAGAGAAGGAAACTCCCATTGCGGTCCCGCAGATTTGGGAGTAGATGTTTTTATTTACTAGAAAAACTTTGTTTCTCGAACATAGTTGTTCGATTATGTCCATGACCATTAGACAGTGTTGAAGTTGTTCAATAGGCTTTTGTTTTTAAAAAAATACTTGATTGCTTGTAAACCTGTCGTGATTGAAGAACGTGTAGAAAGATACCACGTTGATGGTCACTAATAGATACTCCTTTTGCCATTCTGTATTCATTAGTGTTCTTAGAAAATCTCCAGTGTCTTTTATGTACGATGTTAATGTCGGTACTAATGGGGCCAGGAAGTGGCCCACATATGTGGAGATGTTTTCGTATAAATGACACAGCTGGAGATAAAGGGTCTCCCTAGGGGTTTGGTTAGTATTTTATGTACCTTAGGGAGGAAATAAATGGTTGGTATTATCGGGATGTCATTTCTCAAAAACTGTACCTCCTGATCATTGAGTAGGCCCTTTTCTTGCCAGGTTTTTAACTTCATGTTTAGTTCTTTTACTAGGTCCTTCATCGGATTCTTCTTTAATTTTTCACAGTTGGTTGTGTTTAATTGCCGCATGGCTTCCATGATGTAATCTTCTTTGTCTAAAATAACTATGTTTCCTCCTTTATCGGCAGGTTTTATCTCTATTAGCATGGTATTCAGGAGTGACTCCAGTGCTAGGCGTTCTGGCTTAGATTCTCTTTGTTATGTCCATGTTTAACATCGCTCATTTTTTCCAATTCAGCAGTTACCAGATCATAAAAAGGGATCAATCCGGTTCCCCGGGTGCAAGGTCGGCCAAAATTTAGACACGTCCTTAAATTTGGTGATCAGGCGTTTGTCCGTTTTAATGCCCGTCTCCTGCAGGGTCTGTGGATCTGAGATGTTCCTCATTGATTTCATTTGCTGGGCCATGCGCCGTTCTCAAGCTAGAGATGTCAGCAATTGTGAGCTCTTGTGTTTGTTCCTCATTCAGATTGGTGTCAGTTCCAATATTCAATACATTCGGTCTATCTTGTTTGTTAAAGAATTTTGCCAGCTTAAGTTAATGGACATATTTGTAAAGATCTATTTTTGTCTCAAGATCAAAATGTTTTTCCGGACAGAACGCAAGTCCTTTATTAAGGAGGCTTTCCTCAGCTCTCGTTAGGACATGTTTTGAAAGATTTATGATCAAATATGGTTCTGTTCTTTCCGCCTCTTCTAAGTCTTTGTCACCCGATTGCGTAGATGGTAACCTTTTGTTTTTTCCAGAGCTTCTTCTGATTTTGCGTGGTTTCCTTTTGTGGTCATCTGGCCTCTCCCCTTTCCTCTTCCACGTCCGGCCCAAAGTCCTCTTCCCCTTCCTCTCGGTGCTTGCTGGTCTAGATCCATTAATTTCATCTAGTCTAAAAAAGACGTGCGTTGTCCAGTCATAGGTTCTCCCTCTCTTTAGCTGAAATCAGTATCCGAATCGCGTTGTGTTAGGGGACGCTTGTGGCTGTCGCTGGTTGGTGCTCATTTCTTGCTTCAACGCTTCGAACCGTTTGGCTAAAGTTAATATTGTGCCACACTCTTAATCGTGTTCGTCTCTTCTAAATGTACGTTCCTTACGTTCCTCTACTTCTCTTCCGTGTCCATCTAGATTACGTTCCATTTCCTTTTAGTTTTTTGGATTCGTCCTCTTGATTGCGTGCCAATTTGCAAGCCTCCAATTCAACTATATTTTTATGCAGTTCTTCAATGTCAATTTTCGCATATTTAACTATTATGAGCATCATATTGTGTAAGCACTGAATGTGGTTTCTCCCCCATTCTACCAACATTTCCGGCATGGTGTTGAGGTGATTGGGCAAAGTGAAGATTCTAAGGCCTCTGGGTACTCTTTCACACTCAATGTATTTTTCAAGGGTGAGCACTTCACAGCTTTTAGTTATTTCTCTTTTTTAGCATTCTCTCCAGTTGTATATACATTTGCTTTAATGTCATTTCTCCTGTAGTCGTTTGTCATCTTTGCTGTTGCTTAAGAGGTTTTTACCTTTTTGGAACATTAGTTCTGCTCTTTGAGCACGTTTAACTGCTCTCTCTTCCATGGCTTCTAGTTTGTGAAAGTTTTTTGACATGATATGAACAACCTAATACTGCATGGCCCGTCTGTTGTCAATGTTAGGACTCCGCTTTACACGAAGGAGTTACTTCAAATGTTTAGCCGATATACACACATATACATACACACAAAAGGCAGGGGATCCTGTCGAAACGCATAACTGCAAGCAAGTGAATAAAGTAAATGCCGAAATCGTAACTGAACCTGCAGTGTCAGGTTTTTGAAGGAGAACTGGTGTTTGAGTATAATATATATATATATATATATATATATATATATATATATATATATATATATATATATATATATATATACACATACATACACACACACACATATATACACACACACACATGAACACATACATATATCGCACACAAGGACCCTGTAAGCATAGTGTACACGGGGTCAATTACAGGGATGTAGAGATGGCTAGCCAGGAGGTGGCCTTCTTTGCAGGAGCCAGAGCACAGCTAGCATGAGAAAGGGGCCATTTTTAGTGACTCAAAGGGCGGCTTGGCAGGCATTCACCCTTTACAGGGCTCCAGGGATGGGTAGCTAGCTAGAGGGAAGGTCCCCTTTACAGGGCTCGTATGGTAGCTTGAGCAAGGGTCCCCACATTGAAGGATGAAAGGTACTTACAGCTGTGGTCAATGGATAGAACACAGAGCTCATGGTAGTCCAATCCAGACACTTAAGGTCGCACTTTGGAGCTCACTGCAATCATCAATGCAGCTGTTGTGGCATCGATAGAGATGCCAAAGCCTAACCTGCCCAAAAGCACATGTGAGGGGCCAACGACTCAGCAGCTTCTTTTGGGTGAGGTTTGAGGGGTGTGGACCAGACACTTATGACAGCCCTCCCCTCGTACCTCAGCCTGAACCCAGCCACTAACCTCTTAGAGAGACCCCCATAACTCAGCCGGAGCTCAGCCACTCACCTCTGACAGACAGACCCATGTACCTCAGCCTGATCTAGGAAGTCAGCCATAAAACTCAGGGTCCAGAACCTCAGCCTGAGCCCAGGCATTCACCTCTTACACAGAGACCACTAAACCCGATCCCAAGCACTTGTGAGACGCCTGCACTTCAGCCTGAGCCCAGCTGTCTCCGACACAGAGACCCCTAGACTTGATCCCAAACAGTCACCTCTGACACAGACAGCAGCATTTCAGCCTCAGTCCAGGTACTCACCTCTGAAACAGAGACCCTTGTAACTCAGACTGAGCCCAAGCACTCACCTCTGACACAGGGCCCCCCAGAACCAGAGTCTGACCCAAGGCTCCAAGGGTGGGGTGAGAAACCTCTGCTCTGGCTTCACCACATGGGGTGGGCACAAAGCAGTATCTCAGGCCTTGGTGGAGTAGCCGGGCGTTACTCAGTATCCACTTATCTTTTTGCGAGGGAACTTATGCACTGTTGATACTGAGCTGGTGGGACAAGAATGAAGAAGATCAGGATAGCAGAGAAGGAGTTCAACAGCGGCCGAGTGCAAGTGGAATCCCAAATCACTACAGCCATCAGCCTGGAAGCAAAGAATGCCAGTCGATCACAGGGACAGAGAGAATAGACACAGGCAGACCTGTCTGGGGGATGCTAGTCAAGTAATGTTTGCTAGTGTTCCTGCACACAAACACTTGGCAAGAGTGGCTGTTGCTAGCAGCGTTTGTCAATATGCTTTTGAAATGTCACAGTCACACTAGTCTCCAAGAACGACTGGGGAACAGCAATTGTTCTCCCAGAACTGTACCTTCTAGAAATACTTGTCAAGTACACATCGACAAAGCTGACCATATAAATATTCCAAGATGAAAGACATAGGATTCTCTTGCACCAGGGAAGCAGCTGTGGTCACCCTGCTCCATCACTAGTTCAAAATATGATTAATTCTTAAATCGTTTATCAAGTGTGGACCTGAGCAATGAACACAAATTAAATACCCAAAAGCTTGGTCCATTAAGCATGCCCACAAACCTGCCTTTTTACTTACTTGAGGACACACTGATGTGTGCGCCACAGGGAAGGCTGTGCATATACTGCTTTTGACAAAGCACCAACGTAAAGGCAGCCGCCGAGGAATCTAGACAAACACTGCCTCCAAGAAAGCGGTCCGCAAAAAGAAAGGAGGATACGGGACGTCTTAACGCATATTTGGTACACCGGAAACTGTTGCAGACTGACTACTCCCAGGATTCAAGTCAGGGGTCACTGCCTGGCAAAGAAGGGGACCCACAAAGGTGGGATTAGATTAGAATAATCTTTTGCTGTTCTCTAGCCAGTGGATCACAGAACACAAGCCCTGAACTAGACTTCGGTACTCTACATAAGCATATCGAGCTTTTACATCCAAATTCCAGGGCTTGGATGAGAAGTCTGAAATTATAAACCCTTGGATCGTATTACTGGCTACTGACCTGCCTGAAGCCCCCATTACAAGTATGGTCACCCGCAACACACAGGGCTTGTTAATGGCTTACGTGACTGCATAAATAACTCAATCTTTTCATCATAACTATGTAATCTACAATTGCGTCGCTATTGGTCCACAAAACAAATACATATGTATATAAAAATAATTAAAACTAATTTAAAGTACAACACTTAAAAACCATTGTTTATTTAATGCAACTTTAATCTACATATACTACCTTCCTCTACGCATCTATAGACATTCCATGTACTTCTGGATCTACATATTTAAACTTTTAAATCTATGTATTTATTACTTTTACTTATTACTTTTCTTCTAATTCAGCATATCCAATACACTACCCTATCTCTCACCCTATTTCTCTCAATATATCTTCTACCTCAACTGACTTGTCTCGAATCTTTTTCTACTACTCTTTCCAATGCACTACCCTATTGCCCACCCTATACCTATCAATATATCAAATACCTCCCCTCTCTCATACATCCCAAACCCCATACCATTACAATTATCACCAAAATGTGAGACCCTTGCCCCACTCCACCCCTCCTTGCATCATCTCATACCTCTTTTTACTATTCCGATTTCCCAAAACAAGCATTTCTAAACCCTCCCACTGACTTCCCCTCCACCTCCCTTTTACTCATCCCAAGCCTCCTCCTACTGCTATGACCTCCAAAGAAAAAAAAAATCAAATCCTTCCCTTCTATCCCTCCACTATCTTTTTCAATCCAAATAACAGACTAACATATCCACCACTCAAATTACTTTCATATTTCACTATACTAATTCACCATTAACACTGTATGGGTTACAGAGTAGCGTGCTACTCGAAGGAAAAAAAAAAAAAAAAAAAAAAAAAAAAAAAAAAAAAAACACTTCAACCCCACCTCCCCCCCCTCCCCTCCCCTCCCCTCCAATCAGGGGTAGCAAGCGCTATATAAATGCAAACACTTTTCCCTTCTCAATCCAAATAACGGACTAACATATCCACCACTCAAATTACTTTCATATTTTTAGTAATTCACCACTAATCCTTTATGGGTTCCGGAGTAGCATGCTCCTCGCTGAAAAGCACTTGGTCAGGGGTAGTAAGCGCTATGTAAATGCAATAACAATACAATGATCATACTGGTTAAAAGGGTCTTCCTATCAAGTGAGTGAGTCTAGTCAACCCTTTAGGAATGGGCAGTGATGAAGGCACAGTTTGAAGAGCTCCATCGGTGACTACAGGAGCTGCTCAGGGTCTAGTCTACACTCGATCATGAAGGAGTTCATTAGCGCTGAACGCGGCCAATTCACATTAGCGCTACTATTACAAAAGCATGAAAAGTGGCTTGGGAGAGGGTGCACCCACTAAAATAACAATTCAGAATGTCTTACTCAGCACAAAGCATCAAGTGTAGGGTGCTCAAGGGAGAAGAGCAACACAACTCTTCTGCTAGAACAAGCCTAAGTCATCAGATGAAGAACTCCATCACTCTGAAAATAAGCCAATGTAGAGTTTTGTTGGGGGTTATCACCAGCAGCCTTTATGCTTTTCAAAAGAGGAACTTAACATTTCTGTATCAACATGGGTTTCATCTTTGCTCCAAATCAGGCAGTAGACTTCATCGGGCTACAAATAATAAACATACATTTCTTTAGGAGTAATTCCTACACATAGCGTGATCAAAGAGCAGTCACCCCGGATTCATGGACCCTTTCCACTACGTGTACAAGAATATTTGATGCGAGCTATAAAGATAGGTATGGTCCATTTAATTAACGCTGCTTAACGGATGGACTCAAGTACTTGGTCCATGCTATGAGACAGGTTTATACAAAGGAAAAGGCATGAATCATGCATGCCAAATGTGGGCAAGGGATATGGGAGAAACGATGAGAGCAAGCAAATTGTGAGCCTATGGGCAGGGTGAAGCCTGAAAAATAAACACAACATGCCTCTTCGAAACAACCCATGCACGGTCTAGCCGAAATCTAAAGAGCAGTGACCTATTAGCAGACATTTAAAGTAGCTGCCCACTTGGCTGACAATGCAATTTGTTTAAACCTGCTGATAAAAGCTCCACAAATGTTTACAAGCCGATTCTGTCCTGTGCATTGAGCAGTGCAAAATAACTGTCTATTTCTGATGAGTTTTTCCTGTTGGGGCCTTTTAGGGCCCAGTAAGGCCGCCTAGAGTTAGGCTCTCTGCTTTGTTCCCACTCCTGTACTGCCTTCTTGCGCCCAGTCACCTTCTCAGCTTTGACGTTTACTTTAAATGTACTCCTTTCACTGAAATAGAATAAACTTTATCTGTCGTTTCCTTAATGCCATACACGGCGGGATATTGGGTTAGCTCTAGTTTGATTCCTAAGCCATCTAACTTCTATTAGCCAATCCCTAGAAAAACCTGCCAAATATGTATTGTTGTAGCTCTTCAAGGCTGGCCAAGAGAACTAGTAGAGTTGCAATCTTCATCTCCTGGGTGAATGCCACTAAGCACTCTGTTGGAGATTCAACTACACCTCCAATAGGCTGTGCTCCGTCACTTTTGGATAAATGTAATGCATCTCCGGCCTAGCACTTGTTGGAGTTAATCAACTCCAGGTCTCTGTGGTGCCCGTGTTAACATTGATAATACAACGTCAATGTTTACCATGATATATGTACTTATAACAAAACTTGCATCGCTGTTGTCGAATCCACACGATATGACCTCTCCTCAACCCAGAGTCATTAATACATGACCAGGCAGGCCCTGCAACCTAGGCCTACTGATTGACAGATCACAGGTGGAGGGACACGTAACCCTTAGACAAACGTGCAAATAGGAAAACCCAGACCGATCTCTCAGATAGGGACTGACACCACAATGGTCTCAGGAAATTGGCCCCAATAAGAAATGTTGGGCGGGGGGGGGGGGGGGGGGGGGGGGGGGAGGAAATGGGGCACACGTTCCCAAAAATACCATAAAGTCTGATGTCATACTGAATTATAAACACACAGATAACGAAAAAATAGCATGCCCTTTGATAAATTGATCCCCATGCCAGACATCTGGACACATACCCACCCACTGGACTCAGATTGTAAGATTGAGGCTGACCTGCGCTTCATCATATCAAGAGACCAGATTTATGGCCCCGTGACTAGGCTCCTGTCTCCAAAGAAATGTACAATAGTTTTAGGATGTCATGAAGTGTATAAAATGACGGACAAATCCAATGTGTTTTGAGACAGTCTTCAGAACCCGACTCTGCTGCCTGTTCTACCAGCAGCTGGGTTTAGTTAAACCAACTGTTTTGCCAAACGCCTCTTGCCTTTCATTTTTTCAAGGTCAATTCATATTTGAACAATACCTGCAGACCTCGACAGAGTCAGCATTAAAATTCTTTGAAGATACGCTTATTCAATCTTTAGCCAAAAGATGATAATTCTGAGTTGGTAGAGGCCCACATGAGCTCCAAATGCCATTTACTTCTTGGCTCCAAGGGTAAGCACGATCTAACAGTAGCAAATGATCAAATCAAAGGTGCTCAAAATCTCAATGCACTTAATTTGTCCGGAGGCTCCTCTGCTCTAGCTTATTTTGTGGGCATTTTTGGAGACTTCATGTAGACCGTGGTAGTCCACGCAAAAACTCCAATCCTTGTACCTGGGTTACCTATGGACTACTGGAGTTCTCAAACAGCTTGAGGTACAGGCCACTTCATCCTTGATGCAGGCCCGAGAATCGTCTTAGGATAGCTGGGCATTCTTGCTATGGAGAGGTTAGATCCCCGGAGAGATTCACTCCCTCCTCAGGCATCATTTGGATCTCAGCGTAAAATCTCAAGTAGGGGGTTCATGGTCTTTTTCCACCGGTGACCAAAACAGCAATTATCTCCATTGGAGAGAGGTGTGCCTTCAGACTGCTTACATGATACACATACCAGTGGATTTCAAAGCCTGTTCCCTAGTCAACCCAGGGGATTGCACTGATTTTCAAAACATCGAAGGGTCCAACCTATATGTCTTCTAGCACCCTATGCGTCATTATCAGAGCGTCTTGTCATCCAATCAGCTTCAACTTCTGGTTCTAATACTCCTTCTGCAGCTTGTGGTTGGTATAAAGCCTCTTTGTGCATCAGCAGCACGATCTTGCACCAGAGGCCAATCATGTCATCCAAGGCACCATTAGAGCGAGACCTTGGATTATCTTCCCGATCATCCTACTCCAATGTGGAGAGGATACTGTAAAGAAAAGTCACTCTTCTGCAGTACTTATCGAAATGGTAAAAGCATGGCAAGAGGATGTCCTACTTGCTTGATTATTCACTGCCATCCATGTCCAGTCAACTGCTGCACAGAACACCAATGTGTAACAGCCCCAGTACTCCAGTGTACCTTCACACCTTCTGTTGTCAACATGGATTCCATTCCAACACATTTCCAATCTCATGTCACACACAGCCCAGAATATTCTGCCTCCTACTTTACGAGCACGAGCCAGTCTGCTGAGTACATCCTACCTTCTGCTATCTGTTGGCCTCAGTCTTACTCCATCTCGCCACAACAAACTGCAAGCTCTATTGCAGCATGGCCCAACTCCTACTGAATGCAGGGGCCACTTGTAGAGCTAGGAAAAACCACAAAGCAGACTTCCAAAAATAGGAGTCAGGAAATGTAAAATAGCTCCATTGACTGCCATTTGCTTTGATGACGGACCGTCGGGACCTGCAGCAGTCTTAAAATTGCTTTCTTTTGAACATCTTTAAAGAGACCCTCGTTTACACACCATTGAGACTGCGATTTTAAAACCTACTGTTCAGCATTCCTTCATTTGTCAAATTAAAAACACAAGCAAGTTCCGGATACTAGTGTGGCAGCCATCCCGGAACACCCAACATCCTGTGAAACTAGCATGGCACGAATCCCACAACATTCCACATCCTGTGATGCTAAAAAATTAACCAGTCCCAGCTCAACATGTCCCACAAACAAGCATGAAAGCAGTCCAGATATTACCCAATTCCCACAATATCGGCATGGCCTCTATCCATGAATATCCCAGTTCCTGTGACACCACCGAGGCTTCAGTCTCAGAATAGCCCAATTCCTGTGACACCACCGTGGCAGCGTCAGTCTCAAAATATCCCACTTCCTGTGACACCACAGTGGCCTCAGTCTCAGAATATCCCACTTCCTGTGACACCACAGTGGCTTCAATCTCAGAATATCCCACTTCCTGTGACACCACAGTGGCTTCAGTCTCAGAACATCCCACTACTTCCTGTGACACCACAGTGGCTTCAGTCTTAAAATATCCCACTTCCTGTGATACCACCGTGGCGTCAGGCTCAGAATACTCCACTTCCTGTGACACCACCGTGACAGCATCAGTCCCAGAATATTCCACTTCCTGTGATACTAGCATGGCATTTCAATCCCACCCAATCACACTACCTGTAATACTGAAATGACCTAGTCCAGAAACCTCAAACTGCTCATGATACTTGCATGCGGTCAATGCAGGAATATCCCACTTCGCACTATATAGTCATGACATCAGTCCAGGAATGTCACAATTTCTAGGAAGGTCTCAGTCAACGAACATCACACCAACAATGCCCAGCAGACCCCACTGCCCATACTGCTAGAAAGGTCCATTTTATAGCCTTTTTACTAGCTCTGCCGACAACCCAAGTTGGTTGATTTATTCAATTTTAGGAATATGTACCCATCTGTGCATAACGTGTACTTTGTAACCGTGTCTGGCTCCAGCCACTCCATACTAGAATACACAATCCATTTCCAACGTCACCAACACACCTTGTCATCCCACCATATACACCTTCCTATTTGCCTACGGTCGGCTAGTCTCATACATATCAGCCCTGTAAGTTACCAGCCTAGATTTAAATCTTAGCACATTCCACTCCATGTTACTAGAATGTGCTTAATACCTTGTTACACTTGCAATATTACTGTTCTGCTCTACTTACTGTCATAATTCACGTTACTTACATGAGGCTGACAGATACATTTCACCTCCGATGTTACCCAATATCTAGACAATTCACACCCTACATCACAAGCAGTCTCCACACAAGAATATTCCACCAGTGTCAATGGTCTGCTCTGCATATCCCACGTTCCAAATGTGATGAAACTAGAATGGTCTTCGTAGCAGCATATTCCAGTCAATTGCTACTACAACAGTCGCCTTTTCTGCATCGTCTTGCCATCAAAGACGCCATAGTGGCATATTCCACATTTGCTGCAAGCAGGCACTCTGTCCTTACATAATGAACACCCATACCTCACATGACTAGCATAGCCACAGTCAAAAAACCACCCTTTCACTAGTATGGCCTCCACCTATCCCACTTTGTGTGTTACCAGCAGAGACTACCCACATGTCCTGTGACAGTAGGACTCTGTGGGTCTAAGCCAATTCCACTTTCATTGATGTGGGCTCCATTCACTCACATTCCAATTTAAGTAGCATAACCTTCACTCTAGCTTGTGTCCTTATTAGAGGCACAGCATCCAAGCCAGAAGGCCCACCTGCACACTTAACATGGCCTCAGTTCCAGCACAGCCACCTCTTACGTTCCTTCAACATTAGAATACCTAATCCTGCAATACTAGCACAGCTTTCCATCCTAGCACGTCCTCGGCCATGTTACGAAAAGTCAGCATTTTATCACATCCACTTAAGTTCCAGGGAAAGCCTCCAACCCAGCCCTTGCAGCGCCATTTATTTCTAATACGGCTGCTTCTTGACAAATTTAGTGGCTTCCCTCCTCAAACATTTGCTCAAAGTGAACTATGATATTTCCCATTAGTGATGTTCATTCTAGGCAGCCCTCCCTGTTCATGTGAATAACTTGATACATCCCCCAGAATCACACCTCTGAGGATCTTAACAGTGGGGCCAGCAGCCTGCTACAGCATCGGGAAACTAGAATAAATAGACGAGGTGTCAATATTGCATGAAGGGTCAGTGTTATCTACAGGCAAAGAGAGGCAACAGAGGGTGTCGGCGCGCTATGGAAAGCAGGGTAGTGAACACCCGGGAGGGAGGTCCGATTAGGCATATAACCTTGAGCAGATAGACCAGATATGTGATCTGTACCATGGCTGTGGCTTAACATTTCTATGAAAGCCATATAGGATTAGTGTCCAATGTCAAGGTACACCATTTTATGAATATGTATAAATTCATGCAGAGCGCAATGGGAAATTTGTAACCTTGTCTGACTGCAACCACTCCGTGCTGGAATGGCCAAAGCTACCAGCATGGCCAGTTTGTGTAAAATCCTGTTGGAGAAACACAGGCCACAAATATGCAACCCATGGTACCTTCCAAGACGAGGTGGTTCCAATACACAAGAGAGTGGTCCAGCCGCCACCACTGCCCGCAGACTCCCAAGTTATACATGAGGGATAGTAGGTATACTAACCACAGGAGGGCGGATCTTGCAGATCCCAGACTTCTCAGCGATGGGCCTGATCTTGGCGATGTACCCCAAGGGATCTGTAAACTCCTCCCACGTGGGCTCGAAGACAGGGCACTCTGGAGGGGGCACAAAATCTTCCAAATCCATGATGTCCATTGAAAAGTCACACAACATGAAACAACAAGAGTCTGATCCAGGAGGCAACAATGCAGTCTGGAGTCCCAGCTAGGCCAAGGAGGCCACTAGTCTCCGGGTGGTCGGTCTGCCATCTCATCAGGTGCTCACAGGAAGGGCCGCATGGCAAAGGAGGATAATGGACAGGGGGGGGGGGCTTAGGATGGGGCTGCAGGGGAAAGGGGTATTTAGGAGTGTGGAGTTCGAGGGGGGTGTTAGGCTGGGACTGCAGTGGAAGGGATGTATTTAGAAGGTGTAAGGAGTCTAAGGGGGGCGTTAGGATGGGGCTGCAGGGGAAAGGGAGACTTTAGATGGCATGTGAAGTTTGAGGGGGGCATTAGGCTGGGGCTGAAGTGGGTATTAAAAGGAGTGTGGATTCTGAGGGGGGTGTTAAGCTAGGGCTGGAGGGAAAAGAGTGTCTGGAGGGGAGCGTTAGGCTGCAGTGGAAGGGGTGTATCTAGAGGAAGTGTGGGGCCTGGGGGGCGAGGAGTATTGAAGTGACAGTAAGTAGCTCTAGGATGCTGATGTCACTGGGGGCAGGGGGGGGGGTGATCAGCAGCTAATGGAGCAGGGCCTTGGGGTGCTTGCACAGGCCTGGGCTGCACCTGGGGGCTGGTGAGGCAGTGAAGGGTTAGTTCATGGGGGATCAGCTGCTGGGCAATGATCCTGGTGTGTGTGGGGGGGGGGGGGGTCTTGTGGAGTTAGTTGATGGTTTCACAAGGCCTCTGGCTGGGGGGCTGGAGAAAGGGACACCTCCTCTCCCCGGAGGGCGGGGGTTCTCCTGCCCCTCTCCCTTGGGTAGGCCCGGGTGGGGGCCCGGGTGGCTGTCCCGCTCCGGGCGCCTTTGTTCTCGTAGTTTGGGAGGGCGAGAGGTCTGGCTCTGGTGCCCGAGCTCTGGCCTTTCTTTGAGGGGGTGGGGGCTCTATATCTCAGCGGGGTGACTGCAGCCCCGTCGGTGGCGGGTCGGTTTGGGGGGGGTTCCTTCAGAAGGGGGGGGGTTAGAACGTTGAAAGGACAACAGGCCTCTTCGGGGGGCTGCTTGGTACTACTGGGGTGTTATTTTAGTGCGGCTCGACGCTGGCCCTCGGGACGGGCCTCTGGTCGGTAGGACACTGCCGTCCCTCCGGCGAGGGTCAGGGCTCCCGGTGCCGCTCCACCGCCATCTTGGCCTCGCTAAAGCCGCAGCACCGCGCTCCCTCCGCGCCTGCTCACTCCGCGCAGATCCCTCCGCCCAGCACGCGCTCACTTCCCGGGCACCGGCTGGGGGCGGAAGCGTACGGGACTCCCCTCGCGGTGATGCGTCGCGCACGAATACCACGGGCACACGGACTCAGCCGGGACTTGTTTATCCAAGCACGTTTAAAGCTCCGCTGCGCGCATGCGCCATGCGGACCCTGAGCGACAGGGCGTAGGAAGCGCTTCCGGAATGTGACGTGTCGCGCACGGGAACGAGCGTGCATACGTCATCGCCGAGGCAGCCTTTCTCACTTGACAGAGGCCACCGAGTGCGCCCCGAGGGTCATGTGACCGGTCGGCCTTGTAGGCCTCGGGAGTACCGTGGCCGGTGATGTCATTAACGGCCTGAGGAAGTGGCGTAACCTCTGACGTCATCAGCGGTGCACCTCTACAGACAATGCGAGAAAAACAATGCACGTGGCCGCTCAGGTCATCCGAAGCGGCCATTTGACGATTGACGTCACCAAGGTCTCGAAGGTCCGTCGCCTGACGTCATCCAGCAGGATCGGGCCAAGCAGGATGTCCGCCTCCCGGCCCGCTTCACGGCACCCCGGGCGGGGCCATCGGAGGCTGCTCATCCGAGGTCCGGAGACAGTGGGCCTGGAGCTCGACATGGGCAGGCCGAAAATACCCCAGAGGATAGCCCTACTCGGAGGACGGCCCAGTGAGGGAGGAAACCTCACCCTGGACAGACAGCGGAGCGTGTCACCGGGCACACTGTAGTAGGTCGTTTCCTTCTCTAGAGGATCATAATAACCGTGTGATGCGCCCACTCATCCTGGCGCCACGTGCAGCACCTGGGCTGGAATCATGGAACCCTCAAACGGTGTCCGCGCCGTTCATGCTCGGCCGTTGGCTCACGACACCGGCGACGGGGAATCCCAATCACTGCGACCCTACCTCACACAGTCATGGCCACCCCACCGTACACTGGCGATGAGGAGGCCCCGTCACTGCACTCCACCTCACACTGGCGGGCGCACACACCACCATGTGATGCGCCCACTCATCCTGGCGCCACGTGCAGCACCAGGGCTGTAATCATGGAACCCTCAAACGGTGTCCGCGTCGTTCATGCTCGGCCGTGGGCTCACGACACCGGCGACGAGGAATCCCAATCACTGCGACCCTACCTCACACAGTCATGGCCACCCCACCGTACACTGGCGATGAGGAGGCCCCGTCACTGCACCCTACCTCACACTGGCGGGCGCACACACCACCGTGTGATGCGCCCACTCATCCTGGGGCCACGTGCAGCACCAGGGCTGGAATCATAAAACCCTCAAACGGTGTCCACGCCGTTCATGCTCGGCCGTGGGCTCACGACACCGGCAACGAGGAATCACTGTCCTACCTCACACAGTCATGGCCACCCCATCGCACACTGGCGACGAGAAGGCCCCGTCACTGCCACCCCACCTCACACAGGCGGGCGCACACCACACCATGTGATGCGCCCACACATCCTGGCGCCACGTGCAGCACCAGGGCTGGAATCATGGAACCCTCAAACGGTGTCCGAGCCGTTCATGCTCGGCCGTGGGCTCACGACACCGGCGACGAGGAATCCCAATCACTGCGACCCTACCTCACACAGTTATGGCCACCCCACCGTACACTGGCGATGAGGAGGCCCCGTCACTGCACCCCACCTCACACTGGCGGGCACACACACCACCATGTGATGCGCCCACTCATCCTGGTGCCACGTGCAGCACCAGGGCTGGAATCATGGAACCCTCAAACGGTGTCCGTGCCGTTCATGCTCGGCTGTGGGCTCACGACACCGGCGACGAGGAATCCCAATCACTGCGACCCTACCTCACACAGTCATGGTCACCCCACCGTACACTGGCGATGAGGAGGCCCCGTCACTCCACCCCACCTCACACTGGCGGGCGCACACACCACCGTGTGATGCGACCACTCATCCTGGCGCCACGTGCAGCACCAGGGCTGGAATCATGGAACCCTCAAACGGTGTCCGTGCCGTTCATGCTCGGCCGTTGGCTCACGACACCGGCGACGAGGAATCACTGTGACCCTACCTCACACAGTCATGGCCACCCCACCGCACACTGGCGACGAGGAGGCCCCGTCACTGCCACCCCACCTCACACAGGCGGGCGCACACACCACCGTGTGATGCGCCCACTCATCCTGGCGCAACGTGCAGCACCAGGGCTGGAATGGAACCCTCAAACGGTGTCCGTGCCGTTCATGCTCGGCCGTGGGCTCACGACACCGGCGACGAGGAATCCCAATCAATGCGACCCTACCTCACACAGTCATGGCCACCCCACCTTACACTGGCGATGAGGAGGCCCCATCACTGCACCTCACCTCACACTGGCGGGCGCACACACCACCATGTGATGCACCCACTCATCGTGGCGCCACGTGCAGCACCAGGGCTGGAATCATGGAACCCTCAAACGGTGTCCGCGCCGTTCATGCTCGGCTTTGGGCTCAGGACACCGGCGACGAGGAATCCCAATCACTGTGACCGTACCTCACACAGTCATGGCAACACCACCGCACACTGGCAACGAGGAGGCAGAATCACTGCCACCCCACCTCACTCTGGCGACGAGGAGGCCCCGTCACTCCCACCCCACCTAACACAGGCGGGCGTACACACCACCATGTGATGCGCCCACTCATCCTGGCGCCACGTGCAGCACCAGGTCTGGAATCATGGAACTCTCAAACGGTGTCTGCGCCGTTCATGCTCGGCTGTGGGCTCACGACACCGGTGACGAGGAATCCCAATCACTGTGACCTTACCTCACACTGGTGACGAGAAGGCAGAATCACTGCAACCCCACACTGGCGATGAGGAGGCCCCGTCACTGCACCCCACCTCACACTGGCGGGCACACACACCACCATGTGATGCGCCCACTCATCGTGGCGCCACGTGCAGCACCAGGGCTGGAATCATGGAACCCTCAAACGGTGTCCGCCCCGTTTATGCTCGGCCGTGGGCTCACGACACCTGCGACGAGGAATCCCAATCACTGTGACCGTACCTCACACAGTCATGGCCACACCACCGCACACTGGCAACGAGGAGGCAGAATCACTGCCACCCCACCTCACACTGGCGACGAGGAGGCCCCGTCACTGCCACCCCACCTCACACAGGCGGGCGTGCACACCACCATGTGATGCGCCCACTCATCCTGGCGCCACGTGCAGCACCAGGGCTGGAATCATGGAACTAACGGTGTCCGCGCCGTTCATGCGCGGCCGTGGGCTCACGACACCGGCGACGAGGAATCCCAATCACTGTGACCATACCTCACACAGTCATGGCCACCTCACCGCACACTGGCGACGAGGAGGCCCCGTCACTGCCACCCCACCTCACACAGGCGGGTGCACACACCACCATGTGATGCGCCCACTCATCCTGGCGCCATGTGCAGCACCAGGGCTGGAATCATGGAACCCTCAAACGGTGTCCGCGTCGTTCATGCTCGGCCGTGGGCTCACAGCACCGGCGACGAGGAATCACTGTCCTACCTCACACAGTCATGGCCACCCCATCGCACACTGGCGACGAGGAGGCCCTGTCACTGCCACCCCACCTCACACAGGCGGGCGCACACACCACCATGTGATGTGCCCACTCATCCTGGCGCCACGTGCAGCACCAGGGCTGGAATCATGGAACCCTCAAACGGTGTCTGTGCCGTACATGCTCAGCCATGGGCTCACGACACCGGCGATGAGGAATCCCAATCACTGCAACCCTACCTCACACAGTCATGGCCACCCCACCGTACACTGGCAATGAGGAGGCCCCGTCACTGCACCCCACCTCACACTGGCGGGCGCACATACCACCATGTGATGCGCCCACTCATCCTGGTGCCACGTGCAGCACCAGGGCTGGAATCATGGAACCCTCAAACGGTGTGTCCGTGCCTTTCATGCTCGGCCGTGGGCTCACGACACCGGCAACGAGGAATCCCAATCACTGCGACCCTACCTCACACAGTCTTGGCCACCCCACCGTACACTGGCGATGAGGAGGCCCCGTCACTGCACCCCACCTCACACTGGCGGGCGCACACACCACCGTGTGATGCGCCCACTCATCCTGGTGCCACGTGCAGCACCAGGGCTGGAATCATGGAACCCTCAAACGGTGTCCGTGCCGTTCATGCTCGGCTGTGGGCTCACGACACCGGCGACGAGGAATCACTGTGACCCTACCTCACACAGTCATGGCCACCCCACCGCACACTGGCGACGAGGAGGCCCCGTCACTGCCACCCCACCTCACACAGGCGGGCGCACACACCACCGTGTGATGTGCCCACTCATCCTGGCGCAATGTGCAGCACCAGGGCTGGAATCATGGAACCCTCAAACGGTGTCTGTGCTGTTCATGCTCGGCCGTGGGCTCACGACACCGGCGACAAGGAATCCCAATCACTGCGACCCTACCTCACACAGTCATGGCCACCCCACCGTACACTGGCGATGAGGAGGCCCCGTCACTGCACCCCACCTCACACTGGCGGGCACACACACCACCATGTGATGCGCCCACTCATCGTGGCGCCACGTGCAGCACCAGGGCTGGAATCATGGAGCTCTCAAACGGTGTCTGCGCCATTCTTGCTCGGCCGTGGGCTCACGACACCAGTGACGAGGAATCCCAATCACTGTGACCGTACCTCACACTGGTGACGAGAAGGCAGAATCACTGCCACCCCACACTGGCAACGAGGAGGCCCCGTCACTGCCACCCCACCTCACACTGGCGGACGCACACACCACCATGTGATGCGCCCACTCATCCTGGTGCCACGTGCAGCACCAGGGCTGGAATCATGGAACCCTCAAACGGTGTCCGTGCCGTTCATGCTCGGCCGTGGGCTCACGACACCGGCGACGAGGAATCACTGTGACCCTACCTCACACAGTCATGGCCTCCCCACCGCACACTGGCGACGAGGAGGCCCCGTCACTGCCACCCCACCTCACACAGGCGGGCGCACACTCCACCGTGTGATGTGCCCACTCATCCTGGCGCAATGTGCAGCACCAGGGCTGGAATCATGGAACCCTCAAACGGTGTCCGTGCCGTTCATGCTCGGCCGTGGGCTCACGACACCGGCGACGAGGAATCCCAATCACTGCGACCCTACCTCACACAGTCATGGCCACCCCACCTTACACTGGCGATGAGGAGGCCCCGTCACTGCACCTCACCTCACACTGGCGGGCGCACACACCACCACGTGATGCACCCACTCATCGTGGCGCCACGTGCAGCACCAGGGCTGGAATCATGGAACCCTCAAACGGTGTCCGTGCCGTTCATGCTCGGCCGTGGGCTCACGACACCGGCGACGAGGAATCCCAATCACTGCGACCCTACCTCACACAGTCATGGCCACCCCACCTTACACTGGCGATGAGGAGGCCCCGTCACTGCACCTCACCTCACACTGGCGGGCGCACACACCACCACGTGATGCACCCACTCATCGTGGCGCCACGTGCAGCACCAGGGCTGGAATCATGGAACCCTCAAACGGTGTCCGCGCCGTTCATGCTCGGCCGTGGGCTCACGACACCGGCGACGAGGAATCCCAATCACTGTGACCGTACCTCACACAGTCATGGCCACACCACCGCACACTGGCAACGAGGAGGCAGAATCACTGCCACCCCACCTCACACTGGCGACCAGGAGGCCCCGTCACTGCCACCCCACCTAACACAGGCGGGCGTACACACCACCATGTGATGCGCCCACTCATCCTGGCTCCACGTGCAGCACCAGGGCTGGAATCATGGAGCTCTCAAACGGTGTCTGCGCCATTCTTGCTCGGCCGTGGGCTCACGACACCAGTGACGAGGAATCCCAATCACTGTGACCGTACCTCACACTGGTGACGAGAAGGCAGAATCACTGCCACCCCACACTGGCAACGAGGAGGCCCCGTCACTGCCACCCCACCTCACACTGGCGGACGCACACACCACCATGTGATGCGCCCACTCATCCTGGCGCCACGTGCAGCACCAGGGCTGGAATCATGGAACCCTCAAACGGTGTCCGTGCCGTTCATGCTCGGCCGTGGGCTCACGACACCGGCGACGAGGAATCACTGTGACCCTACCTCACACAGTCATGGCCACCCCACCGCACACTGGCGACGAGGAGGCCCCGTCACTGCCACCCCACCTCACACAGGCGGGCGCACACACCACCGTGTGATGTGCCCACTCATCCTGGCGCAATGTGCAGCACCAGGGCTGGAATCATGGAACCCTCAAACGGTGTCCGTGCCGTTCATGCTCGGCCGTGGGCTCACGACACCGGCGACGAGGAATCCCAATCACTGCGACCCTACCTCACACAGTCATGGCCACCCCACCTTACACTGGCGATGAGGAGGCCCCGTCACTGCACCTCACCTCACACTGGCGGGCGCACACACCACCACGTGATGCACCCACTCATCGTGGCTCCACGTGCAGCACCAGGGCTGGAATCATGGAACCCTCAAACGGTGTCCGCGCCGTTCATGCTCGGCCGTGGGCTCACGACACCGGCGACGAGGAATCCCAATCACTGTGACCGTACCTCACACAGTCATGGCCACACCACCGCACACTGGCAACGAGGAGGCAGAATCACTGCCACCCCACCTCACACTGGCGACCAGGAGGCCCCGTCACTGCCACCCCACCTAACACAGGCGGGCGTACACACCACCATTGTGATGCGCCCACTCATCCTGGATCCACGTGCAGCACCAGGGCTGGAATCATGGAGCTCTCAAACGGTGTCTGCGCCATTCATGCTCGGCCGTGGGCTCACGACACCAGTGACGAGGAATCCCAATCACTGTGACCGTACCTCACACTGGTGACGAGAAGGCAGAATCACTGCCACCCCACACTGGCAACGAGGAGGCCCCGTCACTGCCACCCCACCTCACACTGGCGGACGCACACACCACCATGTGATGCGCCCACTCATCCTGGCGCCACGTGCAGCACCAGGGCTGGAATCATGGAACCCTCAAACGGTGTCTGTGCTGTTCATGCTCGGCCGTGGGCTCACGACACCGGCGACAAGGAATCCCAATCACTGCGACCCTACCTCACACAGTCATGGCCACCCCACCGTACACTGGCGATGAGGAGGCCCCGTCACTGCACCCCACCTCACACTGGCGGGCACACACACCACCATGTGATGCGCCCACTCATCGTGGCGCCACGTGCAGCACCAGGGCTGGAATCATGGAACCCTCAAACGGTGTCCGCGCCGTTCATGCTCGGCCGTGGGCTCACGACACCTGCGGCGAGGAATCCCAATCACTGTGACCGTACCTCACACAGTCATGGCCACACCACCGCACACTGGCAACGAGGAGGCAGAATCACTGCCACCCCACCTCACACTGGCGACGAGGAGGCCCCGTCACTGCCACCCCACCTCACACAGGCGGGCGCACACACCACCATGTGATGCGCCTACTCATCCTGGCGCCACGTGCAGCACCAGGGCTGGAATCATGGAACCCTCAAATGTTGTTCGTGCCGTTCATGCTCGGCCGTGGGCTCACGACACCGGCTACGAGGAATCCCAATCACTGTGACCCTACCTCCCACAGTCATGGCCACCCCTCTGCACACTGACGACGAGGAGGCCCCATCACTGCCACCCCACCTCACACAGGCGGGCGCACACACCACCATGTGATGCGCCCACTCATCCTGGCGCCACGTGCAGCACCAGGGCTGGAATCGTGGCACCCTCAAACGGTGTCCGTGCCGTTCATGCTCAGCCGTGGGCTCACGACACCGGCGACGAGGAATCCCAATCACTGCGACCCTACCTCACACAGTCATGGCCACCCCACCGTACACTGGCGATGAGGAGGCCCCGTCACTGCACCCCACCTCACACTGGCGGGCGCACACACCACCGTGTGATGCTCCCACTCATCCTGGCGCCACGTGCAGCACCAGGGCTGGAATCATGGAACCCTCAAACGGTGTCCGCGCCGTTCATGCTCGGCCGTGGGCTCACGACACCGGCGACGAGGAATCCCAATCACGGCGACCCTACCTCACACTGGTGACGAGGAGGCCCCGTCACTGCCACCCCACCTCACACTGGCATGCTCATACACCACCATGTGATGCGCCCACTCATCCACGCGCCAGATGCAGCCCCAGGGGTGGAATCATGGAACACTAACAAACGGTGTCCGCGCCGTTCATGCTCGGCCGTGGGCTCACGACACCGGCGACGAGGAATCCCAATCACTGTGACCCGACCTCACACTGGCAACGAGGAGGCCCAGTCATGGCCATCCCACCTCTCACTGGCGACGAGGAGGCAGAATCAGTGCACCCCCCCTCACACTGGCGACGAAACCCAGTCAGTAACCACCCCAACTCACACTGACGATGAGTAGGCCCAATAATGGCCACGCCACCTCACAGAACCGACGAGGAAGCCGAATCACTGCTGCCAAGGAAGCCCATTCTCTGCCCCTCCACCTAACTCTGGCGACGAGGAGGCCCAATCACTGTGACCATACCTTATACTGGCGATGAGGAGGCCCAGTCACTGCCACCCCACCTCACACTGGCAGGCACACACACCACCATGTGATGCGCCCACTCATCCACGCACCAGATGCAGCACCAGGGGTGGAATCATGGAACACTAACAAACGGTGTCCACGCCGTTCATGCTTGGCCGTGGGCTCATGACACCGGTGACGAGGAATCCTAATCACTGTGACCCCACCTCACACTGGTGACGAGGAGGCCTAGTCATGGCCACCCCACCTCACTACCTGGCAACGAGGAGGACAAGTCACTAACCACCCCACCTCACACTGGCGACGAGGAGGCAGAATCACTGCCACCCCACCTCACACTGGCGACAAGGAATCCCAATCACTGTGACCCTAGCTCACACTGGCGAGGAGAAGGCCCAGTCACTAACCATCCCACCTCACAGTGGCTACGAGAAGGCTGAATCACTTCCTCCACAGAGGCCCAGTCACTGCCATGCCACCACACACTGGCAATGAGGAAGACCATTCTCTGCCCCTCCACCCAACTCTGGCAACGAGGAGGCCCAATCATGGCCACCCCACCTCACACTGTCAACGAGGATGCCCGTTCATGGCCACCTCACATCGCACTGGCGATGACCAAGCACATTCTCTGCCTGTCCACCTTACACTGACGAAGAGGCCCAAACAGGGCCACCCCACCTCACACTAGTGATGAGGAGGCCTAATCACTGCACTGCATCTCACACTTGTGATGAGGAGGCCCAATCTTTGCCACTCCACCTCACTGGTGACAAAGAGGCCGAATCACGGCCGCCATAGAGGACCAGTCACTGCCACGCCACCTCACACTGGCAATGAGGAAGCCCATTCTCTGCCCCTCCACCTAACTGGCAACGAGGAGGCCCAATCATGGCCAACCCACCTCACACTGGTGATGAGGAGGCCTAATCACTGCCACCACACCTCACACTGGTGATGAGGAGGCCTAATCACTGCCACCACACCTCACACTGGTGATGAGGAGGCCTAATCACTGCCCCACCCCCACCACACACTGGCAATGAGAAGGCCCAAACTATGCCACTCCACCTCACTGGCGATAAGGAGGCTCAATCACTGCTGCCACAGATGCCCAGTCACTGCCACGCCACCTCACACTGTCGTCGAGGAGGCCCAATCTCTGCCATCCCACCTCACACTAGCAACGAGGAGGTTTAATTGTGGTCACCCCACCTCACACTGGCGAAGAAGAATCTCAATCACTGCCACTCCACCTCACACTGGCAATGATGAAGCCCAACCACTGCCTCCCTCACCTCACTCACACTGACATCAAGGAAGCCCAATCATTGCCACCCCAACCCTCACACAGGAGAAGAGGAGGCCCACTCATTGTGACCCCACCCCTCACACTGGTGACCAGGAGGCCCAATCATTGCCACTTATCGAGCCCTCCTCCATTAAGACATAGCAAAGAACTTGCTATCAGACATCTGTCTACAAGTGGCCATACAAGAGGCCTATCCTATCAGTAAATATGTTCCTGTGTGGTATCCATGAAAAAAGTGAAAGAGGCCAAGTGAAGTTAAAAGTACTGTGTAAAACAACTTCAGTAATACAGAAAGCGGAATCCTGCTCCGAGTTGACAGACTGGTCATACCTCAATCTCTCAGCCTACACATAGCTCATCTAGCGCATTTATGCCCCCAAGGAGCAGCAAAAGGCCAAATTCAAAAGAAAGTGTAGTTTCGAGGATGGATGACAGGGGTGCCAAGCTGCAGGAGCTCTATTCAGGCCTGCACCCACCGTCACTGAAGACCCAAGCGATGGGACATGGCAGTACATGAGTGAAGATTTTGGCTCACTTTCTTACAGCCAGTACAAGCTCCTCATTTCTGATGCATATACTAAAATTCGAGTGGTCGAGATAGTATCTTCAAGTGCCTTCAAGCGTTTTCGCTTGAAATTGGAGAAGGTAGTTAAAGTGTATTTGGGTCACCAAGGATAATGTAAACTGAAAACAGGACACCGATATCTAGAGTCACTGGGAATTTTGCCGCAAGAAAAGAACCCCACAAATACCCAAAGCTAACGGAGTAGTAGAACAGATAATGGGAACTCTAAACAAAGTAATCTGCAACTGTATAGAACGGAAAGAACATATCTAATTAGTGATCCATTACTTCCTAAAGACACACAAAAACACACACCACTGCACAACAAAATGCTCCTCAGCAATGCTAATGTTCTAACAGTCAATGACATATCAATCAATGTAAACTTTATTCCGTTTTTGAGATAAAAAACAAAAGCAAATCAAGCCATAAAAAACATAATTAAAAACCATGATCAAATAAAAAATCTGAGCAACATACAGTGTATGAAAGTACATTGAGAGAGCCACAGATCATATAAAAAGTACACAATTTCCCATAAAAAATTTAAAAGAATACCAGCTGGCCAATGCACGAAAAAGAAATTAATCACAACTTTTTCTCAACGTGACAGCAACTTTAAACAAGCATTTACAATGCAATGGTCTCGGCAATATTATAGGTAGAGCTATTGGTATTGCTCATTATTTTTTTATCATTTTTGTATCCCTAAATAAATGGCATTGTCATTTCTATTGGCATTAGCTTTTTTTTTGCATATGTGATACCTATTGCATTAGCAGAGAGAGAGTGAGGTATTGAAATAGAGAGTGAGGTAGTGAGAGAGAGTGAGGTAGATAGAGAGTGAGGTAGTGAGATAGAGAGTGAGGTAGATAGAGAGTGAGGTAGATAGAGAGTGAGATAGAGAGAGTGAGGTAGTGAAAGAGTGAGGTAGTGCGGACGGATTGTTGTAGCCTTCGGAGTCTCCCCGGTTTTCCATGCTTCCTGGAAGCGCAAAAGTGTTTCACGTACGGAACAGTGGCAGTGTTTCCTCCCCTCCGCCGGGGGCGCTGCTCTTTACTGTCACCTCTGGGAAGCGCTCTGGCCGCTGGTTCTAGCCTTGTTGGCCGCCTGTTGTCACTGCCGAACCGTTACTAGGGAACAAAGGAGTGACCCAGCCGAGGAGGGAGGCTTGTGCAGGCAGTACAGGCCGGGCACAGGTTCTAGGGACTGGCATGTTAGCTGTGTGGAGAACCGACATCAGAGTGCAGCCGAACCACGCGTGTCAGGCGGTGAGTCGGTGCGGCGGGACGCTGTGGAATGAAAGAATGCCCCGGATAAGGAAGGGACAACTGCCAGGACATGCCTGTGGGTCCCCCCATGGGGCGCCGCGGTATGAGGTGCGGAAAACGGCAGGGAGTGAAGTACGGGGTGAGGAGAAAACGAAGGGGGAAGCTGGAGTAGGGAGACGAGGATTGATGGCGAGGGTTCTGACTGATGAGGCTAAATGACACCTGACTTTGTGGTCACTATAAGCCTAAAAGACAATTTGAGATAGATACATGAAAACTTAATATGCTCTTTCACTATTACCGTACCTCTATTTTAAGAAGAAAAGGTGGCAAGAAATGAAAAACAACATTAAAGCTTTTGGCTTGAAAATTTGGATTTGTTTCTCTAAATAAAGTTGGGCGTTATACACGTGACAGCAGGACGGAATGTTTGCCATAGGGCAGTTTCGTCTTTTGAGGGAGTGACTGTGTGGCAGCGAGTTTAAAATGACTGATGATTACCATGAATAAGCAAGGCGGTGGGGTGATGCCGGTTACACATGTGTTGTGACGTCGGCAAATGTGTAAAGGAGGACTATGTGCATGGCTTCACAGTGGGCATTTTTCATGTGTGACACGATCGGGCAATGAAACCTACTTTTTGTATGCTCTTATCTGGTACGAGGGCAGGCCTTGTCGCGCAATCATTTTCATAGTAATAAGGCCTTGCACGCACCAGAGCAGCAGCCAACACGGGAGCCAAGAGCAGGGGGAGAGGACGCCATGAACACCGCCGCCTTTCTCCGAGGCACAGCAGAAATGCCTCGGAGAAACGCAGCGGCGGTTTCAGATTCGGGGGCGTGTTTCTTTTTCTCCCCTCTTGCCATTGGCTGCAGGAGAGACAAACACGCCTAAAAAAGGGCGTGGCTAAAAAGTGGAAAGAAGAGCACGGAACACGCCCCCGAATGTGAAAAAGACGGAGCCTATTTGGAGGGACGGCTCTCTCCTCCAATGGCTGGCCTCCGTTTAGGAAGCCAGCCAATGGAGGAGAGCCAAAAAGAGAGGCGGGCTAAAGAGCCACTCTCAGAAACATAAGATCTCCGGACTTCCGGTTCTGCCTTCGGCAGACCGGATGGTCCCTCGACCTAAAAAGCTAAAAACATAAAGAATGATCTCTCCTGAAATCATTTGTCAGTATATAAGGGCGGGTCGAGCCTGAGTTAAGTTAACCCTTTTCAGTATAGGGAGGATGTATAACTTCCTAGGCGCAGCATAAAAGCTGCAAAACGTAAAATGTAATGTGTCCTGAGGAGACCTGTCACAGCTGCAGGATGTAAGATTATAGCCCTATTCCCCCATGATGGTAAGCTAACAAGAAAGGCAGAAGGTCCAACTGAATCCTGGTTAACAAAAAACGGTCATACCTACAATTGACACACAGAAGGTAAGACTCGATGGAGTGCTCAGCTTTCAAAATGACATGTCAGCGAACGCTAGGCTTCATTAGGTCACCCTCTTCCCTAGCTAACAGCCTCCGTATAAGTGGTGTTTCACCCAATCATAATCCTTCTTACATATCCTATCTGGGTTACTTACAAAGCTCCCCTACCTAAATTCAAAAAGCAGTTCCTGATGTATTAAACCAAGGAATGTTATTGGAGTAATCAAGGGCCAGACAGTCCTTTATGCAATCCTTTATGATCTCCTTGCTCAATTGGATCCCAGGCCTTGACCAAATATTCAACGAAAGGCGGTGATATCAGTTAAATAAGCCACTCCCATTTGTTTGTGAACCGAAAATGTAGGGGCACTTTGGGGAACGCATAAAACTCATCTCAAAAAGGCATTTTCAAGAATTTGCAGCTCCTGCTGGGAAGTATATCCCCATATCGCATTCCCATAAAGCATTTTAGTAATTCAATTGGCCCTGCAGATCTGTAAAAGGGCCCAGTGGGTCTACTATCCAACCGTAAGGCAAAGTTGAAAACAGCAGCATTCACCCTTACGAAGTCCTCTTTTGTTCTACTAACCAGAGGGTGCTAACTCAAGGCAGAGCCAAATAGCGGACCCAGATAGGAAAATATGCTGGTCTTTGGCAAAGGGGAAGCCCAACTTTAAAAGTAGTCGATTTTGTAGATCAGGGGCCAACAGCCATCACAATGGATTTTTTATCATTCAATGATAGAGGAAACTCCTCCTTAAAGTGGGCGAAAGAATTCAACAATGACTGCAGACCCCTAGAAGTTCTGGCCATAAGGACCGCATCATCTGTGTATCATAAAACCAGCAGGCACTACTGCTCCACCAGTGGGCAATCTACTTTTAGGTCAGTCAAAACCTGCCCCAGATTTTGACATATAAGTTAGAAAATGGGGCTAGGATACAGCCCTGCCATACCCCTCTTTGAATTTGGAAATGGCGAGTGACCTTTAAATCTTTTGAATAGCGTACCACGGTCACAGTGTCCCGATGGAGATCCCTCAGGAATAGGACAATGTCCTAATTTACACCCACAGACAACATAGTCTGCCAAAGTTTTGTTCTATTAACACGATTGAATGCAGATGATAAATCCATAAATGCCAGATGAATGGAGCCTGGGCGCGCAACTGTATATTGCTCAGAACCAAATACAAAATCAGGCACTGGTCCCCAGTTGACCTTCCTGGATGAAAACCGTGATGCACTTCAGGCAATGCGTTGTTGGTATCAGCCCACTTGGAAAGTCTGTCCAGGACAATACACCCCACCACCTTTAACCACAGAGCTGAGCAACACAATGAACCTATAGCAATGGGTGCTATCCCTGTCTCGCTTCTTACAAATGGTACGATGATAGATGTTGCCCGTGACACAGGGGGACCTGCCATTACTGCTGCATTAATACGAGTGGTCAGGAAGCTACCCAAACCTCCACATCATATACATAGAGGTCTGGTAGAAAACCCATCGGGACTGGGGGCCTTGTTCTTAGATAACCCCAATATACATATCCTAAACTCCTCAGCAGAAACTGTTAAGACAGCTTTCCCTTCTATCACACCCATTCCCCCACTGGATGCAGATGGTGGGAATTATAGACTTTCTCAAAATGACCCACCCAACTGTCTTTAGTGATATGAGCCTCCAATGGAGCAACAGCATCTGCTGAAAAGACAGGGCTATTGACAGCACTCCAAAATTAGGAGCTACACTTCAGAGTGCTGGCCTCAATCAGATCGAACCAGACCTCCTCCTTTAAGTTGTTCTTACTTCTGACCAGCTCATGTTTATACAAATTGCAACTTTTCTTGACTAGGAAGGGATACCTGGGTTTAGCTCTCAGTGCTCTCTTAAGGGTTCTCAGTGCCTGGAAGGGCGAGGAAACAGTGTTCTAAAAATTCAACAGTAACAACTAACTAGACCCCCTAGAAAATGTAAGAGCTTGTAGGGTAGGTGCTTCTGTTGGTAAGACATCAAAACTGCTTTGAATGGCTAGAGACACAAAAATGATCACCCCCTCCCCGATTGGTCTGCCCACCCGTGAAAGAGTTGCAGGCATAAAGAAGTCTTTTAACTCTCCAGAAAGAAGCAGTTCATGGTGGCCCTTGTTGCCTGGAGACAGATCATGTCGAAACAATAAATGAAAGTCAACCACTTGGGATCACTAAACTTGCCAGCAATGTTCCAGCTGATGAATTTACACTCCTACAACCGGGCAACCTGGAAGCATGAGAACTCAGGGCTGGGGTGGCCTTCTGGTCCACTACCGGTTGGTTGACCCCGGTCAGTCAATCGCATCCCTCCAAAGAGGACAATGGGGCATAACTATTTTAAAGGGCAATATCAGGGGCGACCCCATGCTGTGCATCCGGGGCCAGAGTCAATTGCCCCGGGGCTTGCCTATGGCCAATTTGTGAAGTTTGGTTGGATGTTCTATAGAAGTACCCCAGGGTAAAGGCCACAATAGTGGAAACAGAACCACCAAGAGTGGGGCATATAATAAAGGCTAAAATTATCCTCCCCTCATGTGGGCTATTAAAATTAATAATACAATCGCCTGCAAGGTTTTTCTTCACCCAACCTACCGAAGTCACTCTTCGTACCATGTTTATGTGTCTTTCTACCCGTACCACCAAGGTTGTATTTAAGTCCAACCAATGCAAGACTTTGTTTTTTAGTTGATCAAAGTTTTCTGAGGGTACGTGCCCCAGCACTACTACATAGGGGGTGGCTTCAGGAGTTAAATTAAGGATAACCGGTCTGGGGAGAGGGGAACTTGATACGCAGTTGTGTGGTCTATTAACCTCGCCTTGAGGCATACCAGCTACCACTATCATTACTACCAGCGCACACTCTAGGATGTGCCTCCACTCTCAACAGTAAAGGGGTAGATTTTGGCCTCACCAACTGCGTATGGAGACTAGCACTAGGATTAAGGCTCCGAGAACTCATCAACTCGGCATCCCTTGACAAGAGCTGTGGATCACGTGGCCTAACAATGAACTTCAACGGGGCATTCGGGCTGGTTCCGGTTCGGTTTAAAGAGTTCCTTTTCGATTGCTGCTAAACACTGACTTATAGGTTCCAGCTTGGCTTCCAATGCACCTATTAAAGAAACAAGGAGTGAGTCCTTCATGACCTCCAAGTCGGACTTTACTGTAGCGAAATGGTCGCTGCTACTAAACGGTAAAGCGCTCACGGTGCGGACGCGCAGCGGACTTATTTTGCCCTGCTCGCGCCTCGCACAACTGACCGAATCATTTTTTAGCTGTTTTTACTTGTTTTTTAACATTGTTAATGGTCATTTCATGCTGGGGAGGGCTGTTGACGCTAGGGGGTTTTCAATTTGTTATATCCTTGCACTGACCTACTTTATATCTTTGCACTGACTTACTTTGATTTTAAAACTTGCTCTGCTCCTCCTTGCGTTATTTTGCACTGTCTTCTGCTGATTGTTTAGGGCCGCCTCGTTCCGCCACGGCTGACGTGCCGATTGAGCGGAGGGCGGACCCTTTAGCTCACACTACTTTGGCCAACCCACTTCCGGTAAGGACGCGCTCTAGACGTCCGTCGGAAGGGATTTATAGCGCTCATGGGGCGGACGCGCAGCGGGCGCGCCGCTGGCGCGCCGAAGGCGCGCCTAAGGCAAGCCCGTCTGTGCCCGTCCGTGCCAAGTCCGTGCCTAGCGCCCTCAATTCTGAACCGCGGCCCCTACCCACTATTAAATATACTAGCGGCGACCTGCATGCCTTGGACAAGCAATGTAGGGATAATCGGGATAACTGTTGTGCTATGAGTCTTGGGGTTGATATGGCACGTTGTGTTTGTGGATTTGCTCTCCCCCACCCACAACTCATCTTGGCTCTGCAATTATCTCAGCCTTTAGCGAATGACATTGCATATGAACAAACTATGCTTTTTGGCGGCCTTATTAATGCCAGATCACTGGGTAAGCATAGATACGAGATCGCTCACAGCATAGAAAGCCTGGGTCTGGATATACTATTCATAACAGAAACCTGGGCAGATGCCGCATCAGACCCCGACTTTATTACTGCTACACCCGCTGGGTTCAGAGCAATTAGAGTAGATAGGGCTTCTAAACGAGGAGGTGGAGTAGCTATTATTTTTAGGGATCATCTTTTGGCCACACATTATCCGGTGTCCACCCCCTCTTATGAAGCTCTTCATTTCTCGCTTTCACTCAATCCCAAAGTGACATTTAAGGGAATTCTTCTCAATCGTCCTCCAGGTACTCGTAACACTTTTTTGACTAACCTGGATACTCTGCTGGAGCCAGTTTTTTTGCATTCAGATTTTACGATTCTTGGAGACTTTAACTTCCATCTGGAAGAGTTAGAAAATGAAGACACATTGGGGTTATTAGATACCTTAAGATCACTGGGATTCACTCAGTTGGTGCAGTCACCGACATACATAGCTGGACACACGCTGCATGGTGTGTTCTCCTCAGCTTATGGCCTTACGGTAAAGGAAATTCTTCAGCTACCATGGTCCGATCATTCACTTATTAAGTTCAGCCTTCCCTTCCTTAGGACAGGAGAGAGGTGTATCACCAAACGGTCTGCCTCCACTTGCAAAGTTTGGAACAAAGTGGACAGGCCAACCCTTCATACCTACTAGGAAACCTTTCGTCCTCCTTGTCGGGACCAGGTGGATTCAGCCGTTACCTACTACACTAAGTGGATTTCGGGCGCAGTTAACGACTCTGTCCCCTCAAAAACACTCTCAGGCAATAGGACTACGCCTTCTGCCCCGTGGTTTTCTGAACTTCTTCGAATAAAAAAACAGATGTGCCGCCGTTTAGAACAGCGTTGGCGTCTAAATTATGATGAGCCGGGTAAATTAGCCTACAAAAGAGCCCTCCTGAATTATAAAAAACTTCTTATTTCAGAGAATTATTTTTCACAGCAGATTGATTCGGCTATTAATTCACCCAAGGAACTGTTTGCTGTGATTAATAAATTGGCTACTTCCAACAATAAAGGCAGGAAGATCAATCAGAAATTCTGTAATGACATTGCTGACACTTTTAAATCAAAGCTTTTAGAAATTTTTCAAGCCTTTAAGGAGGCCCCTGATTCTTACTCTTGTGGCGCTGACATCATTAATCATACTTTATTCGCGTTCTCTCCGGTTTCTATAGAAGAAGTAAGAAAGCATGTAAATCAGTCTAAGTCAGGGTCACCTTCAGACCCATGTCCACCGGCATTCCTCAAAGGTCTGGTAGATTTTGTGAGTCCAGGTCTCACTGATATTTTTAATCTGATGTTTCCCTCCGGTGTCTTTCCGACCAGCTGGAAGGAGACATCCATTTTGCCGTTATTAAAAAAATCTACATTAGATGCCACTAATCCCACTAACTCCCGACCCATTGCTAGATTGCCTCTGCCGGCGAAAATAGTGGACAAAATTATGAATACTCAATTGTCGCAATTTATCAACGCTAATGGTTTGCTGGATCATTCCCAGTTCGGTTTCTGCAAAGATCATAGTACAGAGACCGCCCTTATCAAAGCAACAGAGGAGATCAGAGCGGTGATGGATGGGGGAGGCGCGGCGGCTCTCGTGCTTCTCGATCTGTCTGCCGCTTTTGATACGGTTGATCACTCTCTCTTGCAAGGCCGTCTGGAGAAGTTGGGGGTAGGGGAAGTGGCGCGGGCACTTTTGTCCTCCTTTCTAACTGATCGACAATCTATTGTATCTATTGATGGCTTCAACTCAGACCCCTATACTTTACCTTGTGGCGTCCCTCAGGGCAGCTCGCTGAGCCCTTCACTGTTTAATATCTACGTCTCCGAACTGGCCCCTCTTATCCGGGAATTTGGGTTCAGCCTGACTACATATGCCGACGACACTCAGATCGTGGCAGCAGCACATAAACTCCAAAATTCCCCTGCTCCGCAGTTTAGATGCTGCATGAGTGCCATCAACAGTTGGATGACAGCACACTGCCTTAAACTTAACTCCAATAAAACGGAAGTTTTGATTTTTGGCAGTCTGCAGCCCTCCTGGGACAATTTGTGGTGGCCAGCGGAGATGGGTCTACCACCAAAGCCAGTGGCCAAAGTAAAACATGTGGGTGTGCTGATGGATAATAGATTGTCGTTCAGCCAACAAACCAATGCCGTGGTGTCCGCTTCTCATTTTCTCATAAAGAAGATCAGGAAAATGTTTCCATACATCCCGGATAATACCAGGAAAACAGTTGTTTCCTCCCCTATTCAATCCAAATTGGACTACTGTAATGGTCTGTATCTTAACGCCCAGAAGCAGTGTCTGAAGAAACTCCAGATGATTCAGAACTCTGCAGCTCGCCTCCTGCTTGACATCCCCAGATACAGTTCAGTTTACAATGAAATTCGTAATCTGCACTGGCTCCCAGTGCTTCAGCGTATTGAATTTAAGACATTATGTATTGTTTTTAAAGCTTTACATCATCTAGGCCCGTCATTTCTGCAGAATCTTTTCACATGGTATCAACCGACCAGACACCTTCGGTCAATGGGGGCACGCTTATTGCTGGTACCAAGAATTTGTACGGCTCACTGGGGAGGCCGCAGCTTTTTTTATAGTGCATCAAAACTGTGGAATTCCCTTCCTTTTCATCTTAGGAATGCTAGTTCTCTGACTGCCTTCAGAAAGCAATTAAAAAGCTGGCTCTTTCAGTTTTAGGTACGAGTCGGTGGCTGTACTTCCTAGCGCCAAGACACCTTCAGGTATTTGTGCGCTTTTATAAATTTATTTAACATAACATAACATAACAGTAACCCTAGGACGCTTGGGTTTGCTGCCTGTCATCGGGCGCATCCTGTTGCCTCCTGCTCTAGGGGCCTCCTCCAGTGCGACCTGAAAATCAGATGGTGTGTGCTTGACAAGGTCATGCGGATGAGAGCACAGGGAGCATGGTAGAGCCCCTACAACAGGGGCTGCAGGCTTGGTATTCTTCCAACCACTATCCAGCACAGTGTGTGATGTGGAAGGTCCCAGTCCCTGAACAGGAGGGACAGACAATGGGACACTGGATGTACCAGAAAATGAAAGAGGAAGAGGAGAACGGTAAAGTCGACGAACGTCCAACTCTATTTCATTATCAAGGACCCCTGTGGTGCGCTGCAAGAAGGCATCCATGGTGGTTACTATTTTCATAGGTGCCTTGGGGCTAACCACAGGGGGCTTGTGTTTCCCCATAGATGCCCCAAGTCCAAAAAACAACACAACACCCGACTGGCTGGTCGTGGAGAGTGAATTAGCCTTCACATCACTCACCTTGTGCCCCATCGGGCTATAGTATAGAGGTAAACCCCCAATGCTCCATAATAGAGCAATACAAATATTGCAATCCACAGAGGCAACATAAAATAATATTTCTTAAAATAGATAAGGGGACCTGGAACACGCCCAGAGGATAAAGCAACAAGAAAGGATAAAAAAGATATGCAACCCCTACAGGCTCCTCCAGATAACACAAACGGATCCCGATATTAAGGATGTGGAGACACTCAATGCACAAGCTTCTTTCCACAATAAAAGGAAGATGAAACCAATCAATCCATCGGCCACCAACTGTACGGGGGTGGCAGCTCAGCCTCCTCCAGGGTCTGATGGGCGTGGACAGGCCCACCCTTGGCCCGGCATGCCCATGCACGTCCCACGCTGCGAAAGTGCCTTCCCCCTGATATGCACCTCACACTGGGTCAGTGGTCATTGCCTGGCCACCACCTGGCCGTAGCATGCAGTGAGAAATACTGGGTGCTGAAGTCACCGGGGCACCAGCAAAACCAACTATGACAGGGCAGACAGCGGTCTCTGGTAATGAACTGTTTGCATCCCGGTCTGTGGGAGTGCCTTCCCCCTGATATGCGCCTCAAACGCGGTCACAGATCACTGCCTGACTGCTTACTGGCGGGAGCATGCAGTGAGGAATGCTGGGTGCTGAAGTCCCCGGACCACCGGCAAAACTAAAGTTGACAGGGCAGGCAGTGCTCTTTAATGATAAACTGCCTGCGTCCATGACATTCCAAATGCCAACACATGATCCTTCAAGCCACTTGTCCCTGTGGCATGCCAACAGCAACATCAGAGAAACAACAAAGCTGCCAGCAAGGCCTGGCAAGTAGATGTAACCCAAATCCAACTGGGTGATGTGCTCCTGGTACAAAACGAAGGAATTGCGGAGTTCTAGCACACAATTTTTCTTGCTCTCCACCATAATGTTGGTGAGCCGCACGAGAGAAGAAAGTCCGCTCCTTATCACTTTGCGGAATTCTACAGGACTCCATGCTGAGTGGGCAAATCTCTGCCTCCGGAGCGGAATTCTTCGGCCACCCCTATTAAGCGGGAGGATAATTCATAATGGTGTTCGAAAGACATTTGTCGCTTATCACTGCAAAAAAAGTCACTGTGTTCACAGCTCTTGGAGGACACAAGCCAATGCCAATCAAATGCAAGGTAGCCCGATTAAAAAATGAAAAGCAGGAAACTCGAGAGGAACCGGCAAACACTCCACCTGAAGCCTATGATGGATCGTGGGCCAAGATGGAGTTGAATGACCCACAAAGTATGCCTGCAGGCAGGCAACACTAGTCAAACACCCGGTTATCCTCCACAATCACAAGTCAACATGCCTGCATGGCGAGATGCTGGGCAGTACCACCTCCAGCCTAGCCCCAAGCTTCCCGGCACCTGTGTGACTATGCGGTCTCTTCAGGTGAAGACTACGGACCATACTGTCAGTGCCTGTTTCGTTATTCCATTTGACTTTAAATTAATAATCGATGTCGGGGAAGAATGTAGAGTGCCACCAGGCACACACGCCACAAGCATTTTGACACGGCACGGCATCAGGGGTTAAATAAACAGAGCACTGGTGTGCTTTGGCACCAGTTTGACAAGCTGTGTCTTGCACTTACTATAGTCAGCTTACCCGTAACCACCTACTAACCCTTCAACCAGAAACAAATCTGTACAATCCGGCCTTGTCAAAAGGAGCATACACTGCAGACACTTGATGCTTGAACATAAACTGTGCTTCCATTGCAGTGGAACAGTTTAGAACTAAGAAGTTAGGCAGATGACAGCCATATACATGCAGCACCAAGAATGAGCATTCCGTGCCGAGTGCAGAACCAATGCCCTTCTCAGTGTTGGGCTCTAGACCCAAAATCCTCTGCCCATCTGCTTCTTATCCCTTGTATTCTCTGACCGTGTGCACCAGGAAGTTTCAGTGCAACGTGTCTGCGATATTGTGTTAACCAGGCGGCATTATATCTTCCTCCAACTAAAAGCAGCCTGGAGTGGGACCATTCGAGGGATAGGTCTCTTAGGAGATCAGCTATGTTGATGAAGGTATAAAGACTCATGGACTAGTTCGTGAAGAGGATCATGAAGAGGAGATGTGGGTAAAGAAGGAGAAAAAGATAGAGACTGAGGCGAGACGATAGTGACACACAAGGTTTTTCATAGAAGTCGTTTTCTGGAGAAACTCATCGATATCCAACAGTTTCGCCACCAAACAAATTAACATCAGTCTCCTTCAAAATGCAGAAATAAGATGAGTTGCAACCGTTCGCTTGTCTCTACAAATGTGGAGTAACAACCAAATAATGTTCTTTACCACAATTAGTTGGAGTCATCTTAGAGTAAGCATTCCAGATGGGTCAGTACTGACTGTGTCTTTTTTCTCCTCCCTGCCCATGTTTCTCCCCCGGGGCATTGTTCCAGGAGCACTTGCTCTGTGCTCGCTAGTTATACTTGTGTGTACGTTTGGGCCGTGCATTTGAATTTATCCACTGTTCGCTTGCTTCATGTCAGTTATGTAGGGCCAAATCTTAGTGGTAAGGACTTCCTTACAATATATGGCCAACGGCAAGGTACAAGACAACATGATGAAAACTTTCATAGCTATTGTGAAGGAAAGTTTCAGTTCTATCACGGACGGTGGAGAGGGTTATGCTTTACATTTCTTTACTGAAACTCACAGCAGCCAATGAAATAAAGAAGTACATGACCCATGAGGCACGTGAAGCAGCGCTACACAACGCATGACTGAAAACAAGCAATTGAGTGGAACACGCTCCATAAAACGCAGCTGCCATTTTCCTTCCGTCTCTTTCTTTGAGCAAAGCGAAATCTGGAAACCTGCTCTACCCTTCCATTATTTTCCTTCACTACTGTTTCTCCCCCGAAGCCTTCAAATCAGTATTACATTTTTTCTCAGAAACCATCTCCGGTGAAAGAGCAACATAAACATACAACTTTTGCAAATTGTAAACCACTAGATATCATGTCATATAATGTCATAGTTCTATTTAGAATTGAAAAAAGTGCAAAAATGTGATAATCCTCGTCTCCATGTCTTAATAGAATTGAAACTTTCCTTCATGAAAGCTATGTCATTTTTCATTCTATGTGAGGAAAGGAGGCTCCTATTATGCTCATTGAACAATTACTTAGCCACTAAAGTCACAAAACCTGAAACTAGTTTAAAATCAAACGTTTTGAAATTTAAAACTGATGATCACTTTGCTCTCTTAGATATATCTTCTTTTCTTACCCCTGAGATGAAAGCTTTGGATTAGGGCTGGGCGGACTTTGCGTAGCGCCACTACGCAGAATTTTGAAAAAAATTGTGGAGAACGAGAGCACATCCTGAGTAGGGCTGGGCGGACTTTACCTAGCGCAACTACGCACTATTCTGAAAAAAATTGTGGAAAACGAGCGCACAACCTGATGGACCGCGTGCCCGGGACTGGGGTCCCTCGTGCTTGGGCAGGCTCCCCGATCTCCCCGGGCTGGCTGCGTTGAGAAGCAGAGATCGGCCCGGGCCTCCTGAGTTTCGGTCAGGGCCTGGGAGCTCGCGTCCTGCGGCCTGCCAAGTGTCCATCTGCCCGGGACAAGGGTCCCTGGTGCAGAGCTCCAGAGCCCTGCAAGGGCAGGTGGGAGCCCTACCGCTATGACTCGGCACGGGCAGATGGGAGTCCTTTCGGTCCCGGCCATCTGGTCGCACCTTCCCCTCGGCCATCTGGTCGCGCGCAATGCTTTCCAATGGGGCGACCAGATGGCCGGGCCGGCCTGGAAGTCCCGATGAGGGTCCATTCGCTTCGCGGATCCCAGCCAAGGCTCCAGGAGGCCGGGCGCGTCCGCGCCTAGGGTCCCCTCCGTCACTCGGAGCGCGCGGGTTACAAGAAAGGGGGTAGCCTTCCTCCGGATTAGTAGGGGCAGGGTGTGCTGGAAGACCCCTCCAGGGCTGGTGGTTCTTTGCCGGGGATCAGATGGGCTACGCCCGGGCAACATCCTCCCAGGCATCCGGGGCTTCCCTCCTCCGGCCCGCGGCGTGGCAAAGTGCCTTGGGACGGGCTCCACGGGTCCCGGGCAGTCCTCCCCCCGGGGCGCCCGGGCCCGAGAGCTCCGTCGGTCCTCTCCGTGCCTGAGGCCCAGCCGCTGTCCCTGAGCCCCCCGCGGGAAGCAGAGCCCACCGAGCCCTTGGATCAGGCGGGAGCCCTACCGCTATGGCTCGGCTCTGGGCGGGCAGACGGGAGTCCTTTCAGTTGCCGGCCATCTGGTCGCTCCTTTCCCCTCGGCCATCTGGTCGCGCGCAATGCTTTCCTATAAGGGGGGCCAGACGGCTTGGGTGGCCTGGAAGTCCCGATGAGGGTCCATTCGCCTCGTGGATCCCAGCCAGGGCTCCAGGATGCCGGGCCGTCTGCACCTAGGGTCCCCTCAGTCACTCGGAGCGCGCGGGTTTCAAGAAAGGGGGGTAGCCTTCCTCCGGATTACTAGGGACAGGGTACTCTGGGACCCCTCTCGGTTCTCAGCCGGCAGCTGGACGGGCCCGGATGCTACCCTGGTTCTGTCCCGGGGGCTGCCACGTGGCAGGGTGCCCGGGACAAGGGGTCCGGGGAGGCTTCCCCTGCGCCTGTGGTCCTGGGAGCCCCGGCTGGGTCCAGGGGCCTGGCCGGGCCCCGGGTCAGGGGCTCTGGCCCCGGGCCCCGTCCCCCGGCCTGCGGCACTTCCAAAGGCCCGGAACAGGGTTCTGTAGTGGCCGGGTAGCATCCCCTTGCTTGGCTGGGTTCAGGAGCTCTGGATAGGCCCCTGAGGGCCCCAGGGAGGGCGGCCTCCTCATCCCGGGCTCCGTCCTGGGTCCTGCCGCGTGGCAGGGTGCCCGGGACAGGGTCCAGAGTGCCCGGGGAGGCTTCCCCTGCGCCTGCGGGCCTGGGGGCCCCGGGTCGGGGTCTCCATCCCCGGGCCCCGTCCCCCGGCCTGCGGCCCTGCCAAAGACCCGGGACGGGGTTCCGTTGTGTCTGGGGAGACTCCCCTTGCTCGTCTAGGTTCAGGAGCTCCGGCCGGGCCCCTGGGGGCCCCGGGGAGGGCGGCCTCCCCGTCCCGGGCTCCGTCCTGGGTCCTGCCACGCGGCAGGGTACCCGGGGCAGGGTCCGGAGAGCCCAGGGAGGCTTCCCCATCGCCTGCGGTCCAGGGAGCCCCGGCTGGGTCCAGGGGCCCGGCCGGGCCCTGGGTCGGGGTCTCCGTCCCCGGGCCCCGTCCCCCGGCCTGCGGCACTGCCAAAGGCCCGGGACGGGGTTCCGTTGTGTCCAGGGAGCCTCCCCTCGCTCGTCTGGGTTCAGGAGTTCGGTCCGGGCCCCTGGGGGCCCCGGGGAGGGCAGCCTCCCCGCCCCGGGGTCTGTCCGGGGTCCTGCGGCGTGGCAGGGTGCCCGGGGCATGGTCCGGAGGGCCCGGGGATGCTTCCCCATCGCATGCCGGCCCGGGGGCCCCGGCTGGGTCCAGGGGCCCGGCCGGGCCCTGGGTCAGGGTCTCCATCCCCGGGCCCCGTCCCCCGGCCTGCGGCACTGCCAAAGGCCCGGGACGGGGTTCCGTTGTGTCCAGGGAGCCTCCCCTCGCTTGTCTGGGTTCAGGAGTTCGGTCCGGGCCCCTGGGGGCCCCGGGGAGGGCGGCCTCCCTGCCCCGGGCTCCGTCCGGGGTCCTGCCGCGTGGCAGGGTGCCCGGGGCGGGGTCCGGAGGGCCCGGGGAGGCTTCCCTATCGCGTGTGGTCCCGGGAGCCCCGGCTGGGTCCAGGGGTCCGGCCGGGCCCCGGGTCGGGGTCTCCGGCCCCGAGCCCCGTCCCCCGGCCTGCGGCACTGCCAAAGGCCTGGGACGGGATTTCGTTGTGTCTGTGGAGCCTCCCCTCGCTCGTCTGGGTTCAGGAGCTCCGGCCGGGCCCTGGGGGCCCCGGGGAGGGCGCCCCCCCCGCCCCCGGGCTCCGTCCTGGGTCCTGTCGCGTGGCAGGGTGCCCGGGGCGGGGTCCAGAGGGCCCGGGGAGGCTTCCCCTTCCCTTTCCCCTCGGCCATCTGGTCGCGCAAGTCCCTTCGGCCATCTGGTCGCGCACGTCCCTTCGGCCATCTGGTCGCGCACAATGCTTTCCTATGGGGCGACCAGATGGCCGAGCTTGCCTGGAAGTCTCGATGAGGGTCCATTTGCCTCCCGGATCCCAGCGAAGGCTCCAGGAGGTCGGGTACATTCGCGCCTTGGGTCCCCTCTGTCACCTCGTGCGCACGGATTACAAGAAAGGAGGGTGATTCTCCTCCGGATTACTAGGGAGAGGGTCAGTCAGACCTCCATGAGGTCCGGTCGATTCTGAAACAGGGATCCCAGCAAGGGCTCCAGGAGGTCGATACATTCGCGCCTAGGGTCCCCTCTGTCACCTCGTGCGCACGGATTACAAGAAAGGGGGGTAATTTTCCTCCGGATTACTAGGGAGAGGGTCAGTCAGACCTCCGTGTGGTTTGGCGATTCTGAATCAGGGGAAGGCAGACCCGGGGCCCGCTCGCCAGGGCCCCCAGGGGCTCGGGTACGCTCCTGCCTCTCAGCCCCTTCCCGATGGTCCTTTCTCTCCGAGTTTTCTGGGACAGAGCCCCGTGAGGTCCGTGGATCCCGAGACAGGGGAAGGCAGCACCCGGGCCCTTCCAAAGCGGGGCCCCCAGGGGCCCGGGTACGCACACCTGCCTCTCAGCCCCCTTCCCGATGGTCCTTTTTCTCCGAGTTTGCTGGGTCAGAGCTCCGTGAGGTCCGGCGATCCCGAGACGGGGGAAGGCAGACCCGGGGCCCGCCCGCCGTGGCCCCCAGGGGCCTGGGTACGCTCCTGCCCCTCAGTCCCTTCCCGATGGTCCTATCTTTGCCGGGTTTGCTGGGTCAGACCTCCGTGAGGTCCGGCGATCCCGAGATGGGAGAAGGCAGACCCGGCGCCCGCCCGCCGGGGCCCCCAGGGGCCCGGGTACGCTCCTGCCTCTCAGCCCCTTCCCGATGGTCCTTTTTTCGCCGGGTTTGCTGGGTCAGACCTCCGTGAGGTCCGGTGATCGTGAGACGGGGAAGGCAGCGCCCGGGCCCGCCCACTGGGGGACC
>NC_140593.1:1245796086-1245968586 GCF_964204655.1 Triturus cristatus
TACTCTGGTTAGATGGGTCTGTGGTCCCTGGTGCTAGGATCGCTAGGTGCTTAGTAAGGGCATCCTTAATCAGTTCAATCTTTAATTCATCGGCCAATACCGCAGGCCATTTGAGACGACGCTTATCGCTTGTAGGTATTAAGGATGTTGTGCTTAGTGGTATCGGCGACTCTCTCCCAACACCACCCCAGGGATTTTGGATAGACAGGATAAGGGGGTTATGATCGCTGTCACGCGATGGAATTATGGCCATATCCTGTATCAACGGCCAAAGTGTGAGGTCCACTAGTAAACAGTCAATCCTACTAGACCCATTTGGCCCCACAAAGGTCATTCCTCCTCCTCTATCTGGAATTGTTCTTCCATTAGCAGCCCTTAACCTATATTCTAAGTTTAGCGCATTAAGCTGAAGTGCAGCTTGCGACCATTTTTTTTTCGGGGTAAGTTCCAATGGCGGTACCCTCCAGAGTTTATCCTCCTCATTCACATCATTATCCTCTGCCCAGTCAAGGGGTTCAAAAGTTACATTGAAATCCCCACCAACTATAAGAGGGTAGCTATCAACCCTAACTTCCAATAAATGATCCAGGGACTGAAGTGTTGGGGAGCTGCCGCCTCTGGTACTCATATCATATACATTATATATGTCAACCGTCTTGCCCTTACCATTGGCTATCCTGATCCCAAGGATATCTGGGCTGTTCGTAGCCGGCTCTTTGACGTCACAATTTACTGCCAAGTTTACAAATATGAGCAGCCCTCCTGAGGGCCGGCCATGTTTAGATGGAATAGCTGGTCTATGAAAGGTTATAAAGCCTGGTATAAACGTGGGGGACAGGCTCCAGGTTTCTTGGCGTAAGCAGATCTCAGTCTGTGCAATGAGTTCTAGCCAGTGCGGGTGGTCAAGCGTCCTTCTTACACCTGCCATATTCCATGACGTGATTCTTAGCATTTGCCCGCTACCTTGTGCAGTGGACACCAAGGGAAGTGTAAAGGCATTCAATTTGGATAGTGCTTGACATTCAATAGCTGGATCTGGGCCGCTAGCCCGGGTATGATCGTTCATCACTGGAGACGAGTCAATGTCAAAAGCCGACAGTGTGAGACATGGCATACGCTCTTGCCCTCTGTATATCACACTGAGATCAGGGAGAACACAGTCGATGGTGGTCATGGAGCTACTAGTAAGTTTGCATTGGGGGACCTTATTTAAGGCCAGAGTTAGTCAATCAACCTGGGATAACGATGAGATGGAAGGGTCCCCAATAGGCAAACACGTATTTCCTGCTTGGGCAGATGTTAGAGGGGTGCTTAGTCTCAGCCTAATTTTCGTGGCAGGGTTTGGATGGAATCTAATCTCCAAAGCAATCAGGTCGTGCACCAGATGTTTGGATGCTAGTCTTAGCTCAATCCCGTCATCAGAATTCGAGTGTGAAGAATGCCTTATAGCATATACAACGTCATCTCTGCCTCAACCAGTGTATGGCCTTATTTTTTAATACATCAGCGTTCTCATACTTCATTTGCTGTGGATCCACTTTGGGAACATTAGTCATATCGCTTGGCAATGCTAATGGGCTGCTCTGCTTATGATGTAGAGCTAAGGGAGACTGGCGAGGTAAGGACACCCCATTAAATCTTGTGGCCATATTCGGTGCAGATAACCCTGACATTGGCCCGTGACCAACTCGATCCTGTGGCAGACCCATACTAGTCCTACAATGCTCGACATTTAGCCTACATGACTCCAAGGATAGACCTTTGAAAGCTCTTGCACTACAAGTTTGTCGACGGTCAGTAGGCAGGGACAAAGCATTGCAATCCAATTGCTTCCCAATAAATGCTAAAGGTTCCTTACTAGGGACGGCATTGGAGGATACAGAAGAGGATTGTAGTGACTGAGATGGTTGGTGTGGATATGATCTAGTGCAGCTATCCGCCGCTCATGGAGTTTGAATACTAGGGTAGATAGTGCCTCAACACTATTTCTTAAGGCTACAATTTCCCTGTGAAGGTCAAGGTTCGAAGGTGTAAGACCAAAATGTACTTCTCTTTCCCTTTCCCCCTGCAGTGCATTTAAACTCAAGTCGTTATTGTTAGTTACGTTTGTGCAGGAGTTCGTATTAATGTGTTCTTTGAATGGAAGTGAATCGTCAGCAAGGGGGGCACATCAATTGCTAAGTGGAAACTCATTGGAGGTAGCCCTATCAATAGGGCTTGCTTCCCCTGAGCAGGTGAGGGGCTTGGAGCATTACTATTACACATATCCGCAACTGGGGTCGTTTTCTTTTTCCTTACTGCTTTCTTCATTCCCATATCCTGCAATAGTGGATCCGGTAGAGCTAGCGGGACACGGGGTTTTGGTGCGTGTGTATTCCTTGTTGGGGGGGGGCGAAGGCAATAGGTACAGGTGTGAGTAACAAATCTTCACAGTCTGCAACAATGTTCTTTATGCGACCGAGAACATCTTCCTCTATCCCTCCATCACACCCAGTTCCCTTTGCCAGCAATTGGTGATGTTTCTTATATTTTTTCTTAATGGTACCTCCCGTCCCAGTCTCAGTCTCTTTTCTTTTCGCCATTTCAGTAATTAAGCAGTCAACCTCAGCAGGAATGTTACAGACAATGCTAACTACCTGAAGCAGCAGTGACCAAAGACCGTTCAAGAACTAAGTAATAGTCCATTATTAAGGTCCAGTGTCACTAGAAGTTGCAAGGGTAATATGACACCAGTACCTTAATGGAAGATGACCCGGGGCTCCCTATACATGATGTCAGGGGGGTGGCCCAGCCCGGCCTCCTCCGGGCGATGACAGGCAAGGACGGGCCCGCCCTTGGCCCACGAGCGTCCCACGCTGCGGGAGCCCAATGCGGGTTTTAAAGCGCCTCCAGGCGCGCCAATTAGCTGCAAGTGATTGTCCAGCTGACGGCTCCTGCCGCAAAGGAACCTGGATCTTGTGGTACCCCCACCACGGAGCACCAAAAGCAGGAACAGATAGTTGCAGGACCAGGTTTCTATATCAACCTGGAGCTTGCTTCAAAACCCATGTAACGGAACATTCATGCACTGTACAAATACACATAACGTAACATTCCTGCACTTTACAAATACACAGAACATAACATTCATGCACTGTACAAATACACATAACGAAACATTCCTGCACTTTACAAATACACATAACATAACATTCTTGCACTACTCAAATACACATACCATAACATTCATGCACTATACAAATACACGTAACATAACATTCCTGCACTTTACAAATACACAGAACATAACATTCATGCACTGTACAAATACACATAACATAACATTCATGCACTGTATAAATACACATAAAATAACATTCTTGCACTATACAAATAAACATAACATAACATTCATGCACTATACAAATAAACATAACATAACATTCATGCACTATACAAATACACATAACATAGCATTCATGCACTATACAAATACACATTCATGCACTGTACAAATATAACAACATTCATGCACTGTATAAATACACCTAACATAACATTCATGCACTGAACAAATATAACATAACATAACATTCATGCACTGAACAAATATAACATAACATTCATGCACTATACAAATACACATAACATAACATTCATGCACCTTACAAATACACATAACATAACATTCTTGCACTTTACAAATACACATAACATAACGTTCTTGCAATTTACAAATACACACAACATAATATACATGCACTGTACAAATACACATAAGATAACATTCATACACAGTACAAATATAACAACATTCATGCACTGTATGAATACACATAACATAACATTCATGCACTATACAAATGCAACAACATTCATGCACTGTATAAATACACATAATATAACATTCCTGCACCATACAAATACACATAACATAACATTCATGCACTGTACAAATACACATAACCTAGCATTCATGCACTATACACATACACATAACATAACATTCGTGCACTGTACAAATATAATAACATTCATGCACTGTATAAATACACATAACATAACATTCATGCACTATACAAATACACATAACATAGCATTCATGCACTATACAAATACACATTCATGCACTGTACAAATATAACAACATTCATGCACTGTATAAATACACCTAACATAACATTCATGCACTGAACAAATATAACATAACATAACATTCATGCACTGAACAAATATAACATAACATTCATGCACTATACAAATACACATAACATAACATTCATGCACCTTACAAATACACATAACATAACATTCTTGCACTTTACAAATACACATAACATAACGTTCTTGCAATTTACAAATACACACAACATAATATACATGCACTGTACAAATACACATAAGATAACATTCATACACAGTACAAATATAACAACATTCATGCACTGTATGAATACACATAACATAACATTCATGCACTATACAAATGCAACAACATTCATGCACTGTATAAATACACATAATATAACATTCCTGCACCATACAAATACACATAACATAACATTCATGCACTGTACAAATACACATAACCTAGCATTCATGCACTATACACATACACATAACATAACATTCGTGCACTGTACAAATATAATAACATTCATGCACTGTATAAATACACATAACATAACATTCATGCACTGTACAAATATAACAACATTCATGCACTGTATAAATACACATAACATAACATTCATGCACTGTACAAATATAACAACATTCATGCACTGTATAAATACACATAACATAACATTCATGCACTGTACAAATATAACAACATTCATGCACTGTATAAATACACATAACATAACATTCATGCACTATATAAATACACATAGCATAACATTCTTGTACTATACAAATACACATAACATAACATTCATGCACTATACAAATCCACATACCATTCATGCACTATTAAAGTCACATAACATAACATTCATGCAATGTACAAATACACATAACATTATTGCACTTTACAAATACACATAACAGTCATGTACGTTACACATACACATAACATTTCATGCACTGTACAAATACACATAACATAACATTCATGAACTATACAAATACATATAACATTCTTGCACTTTACAAATACACATAACATAACATTCAAGCACTTTACAAATGCACATAACATTTGTGCACTACAAATACACATAACATAATATTCATGCACTATACAAATACACATAACATTCTTGCACTTTACAAATACAAATAACATAACATTCACGTACTTTACACATACACAAAACATTTCATGCACTGCACAAATACACATAACATAACATTCATGAACTATACAAATACATATAACATTCTTGCACTTTACAAATACACATAACATAACATTCATGCACTTTACAAATGCACATAACATTTGTGCACTACAAATACACATAACATAATATTCATGCACAATACAAATACACATAACATTCTAGCACTTCACAAATACAAATAACATAACATTCTTGTACCATACAAATACACATAACATAACATTCATGCACCGTATGAATACCCATAACATTCATGCACTTTACACATAAAATAACATTCATGCACTATACAAGTACATATAACATTCATGCACTATACAAATACACATAAAATTCATGCACTGTACAAATACACATAACATAACAATCATCTGGCAATAAAAGCTAGGATTTTTTTTTAATTGTTAGACTTTTCTTCCCGGAATTCAGCTGTCAGGCCTTTTATACCTACTATGGAATGGACAAGCCAACTTGCCTCCTTTTTTCATGATAAGATTCAAATTATCCAAGACTATTTCGCTAGGAATTTTCCGGCAGAGGGTAGGAGCGTAAAAACCTCATCATTCGGAGCCCCCATGGAGGGTCTATCCTCAACACAGCTTTCCCTTCTTCAGTTGGAGACCTCCTTGGAGATCATGAAAGGCCTTAACTCAGGCTCTCCTATGGACCCCTGCACAGCAAAAGTGTTGGCCACGCTGGCCGAGGTCATTAACCCAGCTGCTAACTTTGTCCTTAACTCCTCGCTGAGGACTGGCCAGGTTCCTTGCAGATGGAAAAATTCTAAAATTGTACCATTGTTATAAAAGCCTTCAGCCGATCCTGTGGTGGCATCCAATTATAGGCCTATCTCACTCATCCCGTTTTTTTCTTTAGCACTTGAGAAATATGTCAACTTAGTCCTCACGGATTGTGTGGAAAAAAAAATTCTCCACCAGAGCCAATCCGGTTTTAGATATCATTTCAGCACAGAAACTGCTCTGCTTGAAATTTCCGAGTCCATTAAGGAGAAGTTGGATAAAAGGGGTAAAGCGGTGCTGATTTTACTGGACCTCTCCGCAGCTTTCGATACCGTGCCATATGACTGACTCCTGCATAGATTACAGGAGTGCAGCCTGGGTGGCAAGGTGCTAAAATGGTTCTCCTCCTTTTTGGAGGATAGATACCAAGAGGTCTGGTCTCCTCCCTTCTCCGCTCCCATTCCCCCTATGAAGGTGGGTGTCCCTCTGGGTTCAATTTTGAGCCCAACACTTTTCAACCTCTACATGTCCCCCCTTGCTCCCCTGCTGAAACTTGTGGTGCGACAATAATCTCCTATGCTGACGACACGCAGCTTCTGTTTACATGTGACAAGGGCGAGGATTTCGCAGAGGAGAAGATCCATAAATGCCTGACTGGGGTCTTCGCATGGCTCATAGTGAACCAACTTAAATGCAACCCAGAGAAATCAGAGGTAATCTTCTTTGGCTCTCCATCTCAGGATGAGTGGAAAAAATGGTGGCCATTAGACATGTCGCCTCCCATCGCCTCGGTTAACACGGTCAAGAATCTGGGTGTCAAGATGGATGATACTCTGTCCATGAAAGCCCAAATCCAGTCAGTCGCAGGATCCTGCTTGGGCCTACTGCGGATGCTCAAGAAGTGTCTTCCCCTCTTGCCTCTCACCCATAGGAAGACCGTTGTCCAAGCTCTTATTATCTCAAGGTTGGACTATGTCAATGTCCTACATCTAGGCCTCCCAGAGTATCTATTAAACCGACTACAGGTGCACCAGAATGCGGCCGCCAGGCCAGTCCTCCTGCTTGGACCGAGTGCTCAGATCTCCCCTCACCTGAAGGCTTTACAATGGCTTCCTGTTCGAAAAGGAATTTTATTTAAAGCCTTGGTGTTGGCTTTTAAGGCTCTTCAGGGTACGGGCGCACACTAGCTAGGAAGGAGAGTTATACACTATGTTCCCCACAGAACCCTGAGATCATCTTCACGGCATCAGGTTGTTGTCCCTAAATGTTTCCGTTACTGCACTGGAGGCCGCTCTTTCAAAGTGCAGGTCGCCTGGCTCTGGAACCTTTTGCCGGTGACACTCAGACAAGTGTCTGACCTACTTACTTTTCAGAAGTTGCTGAAAACCTGGCTCTTCCAGCACTTACCCTAAGGTCTCTTATTTCAGGGACAGCAGCAGTCCAGCTCCGAGGTTCTCTAGCACCAGGACACTCTGCCTGAGTAGCTGTGCACTTTACAAATACCCTTCATTCATTCATTCATTACATTCATGCACTATACACATTTAACATGATATTCTTGCACTTTACAAATACACATAACATTCATGCACTATACAAATATAACATTCATGCACTATACACATTTAACATGATATTCTTGCACTTTACAAATACACATAACATAACATTCTTGCACAAACCAAGTGGTGCAGATATTTCCCAATGAATGACAAACTGCTCTGAGCTGTGCCTGTCTCTGAGGTGTAGAGCCTGCTCTCATGCCTGGCACCGTAGGTGAGATATGTGTGAAGAGCTGCTCAGAGCTAAATGTTTACATTTTCTGTATCCGTCTGAAGGGCATTTGAGCACTGTATCATGACTCAGTTCCTTCATCAGTGTAGTACTTTTGTTTCATTTCAGTGCATGTTCTCCACTGAAGCCCTATGGATGGAAACATTACAATGTGTCTCGTCACAGCTTTCCCAGCTTAAGCATATTTGTGTGCAAGGGGATCCCAATGTGTCCGACTCTGACTCACAGACTCACTTTATTGTATTTTTCATTAAGAACCCCTGGCAGACTACTAGCTGGTGCATGTGCATGTTTTCTATGACTGGCCTGGTGCGTGCCCGGGGATCCCATAACAAACCCAGGTGCCAAATCCAAGCTGGAGAATCCTCCGAGGAGAAAAGGGCTTGGGTTGAGGACAGCCAGGATTCAACTGATAAATCCGGAGCAGCCCGGCATTCAACTGACCACTCAGGAACAACCAGGCATTCAACTGCCCCTATCTCAGAAGCATCTGTCTGGACAATGAAGGTTTTGGAGTAGTCAGGACTTTGCAGAATGGGAGCAGAGCACATGGCTGCTCAGGTCATCAAATGCCCTTTGACAGCTAACTATCCACTGAAATGTCTTAGGCTTCCTTTTGGAGATGAGATCATTAAGGGGAATCACAATGGAACCATATCCTTTTACAATTCTTCTGTAATACCCAGTCAGGCGCAAGAGAGCTCTGACCTATGTCTGGGCAGTAGGAGTAACCCAGTCCATGATGGTCTGGATTTGCTCCCCTATGGTTGAACCTGGCCTCCACCCACAAGGTGGCCCAAGTACACACCCTTGCTCTGTCCTATCTGGCACTTAGTAGCCTTGTTAGTGAGGCCTACTTTCTGTAGAGCCTCCAGAACATCCCTGAGGTGCACCAGGTGATTCTTCCAAAAGGAGCTAAAGACAGCAATATCATCTAGATTTGCTGCACTATAGGCTTCTAGACCTGTTAGAACTTTGTTCACCAACCCCTGGAATGTGACAGCTGCATTTTGAAAGCCAAAAGGCATTACAATAAATTGATAATGCCCACTAGGTGTTGAAAATGCTGTTTTTGGATTGGCCCCCTCAGAGAGTCTGATTTGCCAGTAACCAGCAGTCAGATCAAATCTACTGAGATACTTGATGGAGGCCAAAGTATCAACCAGCTCACCTGCCCTGGGAATTGAACGGCATCATCCCTAGTGACTGCATTGAGACCTCTATAGGCTACACAAGGACTACAGGACTAGCCCAAATTTCTATCCCGAGGCTCAAAGACCCCCAACTCCAGCATCTTTTGAACCTCAGTCCGGATGCGTGTATCTGACATGGTCAGGCTGTCTGTAGATTTTACTCTTGACAGGCAGATTGTCACCTGTGTCCATTTCATGGGTACACCAGGTGGTTTGATTGAGAGAACAAGTGGGGAAACTGATTGAGGACTTGCCTACAATCAGCTTGCTGCTGGTCAGTGAGGCTGCCTGCCAAGTCTCCTCCATCAACAGACCCATTAACAGGGTCCTGAGAGAGGGGATCATGGAGAAGCTCATTCTCTACTTTCTGTTCCTCATCAGTTGCCATGAGCGAGCTCATGTGAGCCCTATCAATAAAAGGCTTTAGGCGGTTCGCATGAAGAACTCTGTGAGTACTTCTTGGAGTGCCTAGCTCAACCAAGTAGATGATCTCACCATTTTTATGAAGGAAAGTGTGGAGACCACTCCTCTTGAAGAGCTGTTGGGGCCTATTTGCTCGAGTTGTCTCCAAAATCATAAAATGGGCCTATATTCTCTTTCATGCAGCTCCAGACACATTAAGACATATATTAAAATTGGAGACTTTTAGAGCTGAAGCGTCTTGGTACACGTTCAATAAGAACCCTTTAAAAGCCCTTGAGGTGTCACAATGCACTGTCGCACTTTTGCAGGTCTGGTCTCCGGCGCACCTGAAGCTCTTCTTTCAACATATGACGCCGAGAATAAGCCATGAAATGGACAAAGAATATTGTATCCAATTAAAGCATTACAAAACTTTCTCAGAAAACATAGTATTTAAAACCCCCAAACAATATTTACAGTTTCAGCTAGAGCACAGTGTAAGGCGCTGTATCCTTCTTTTGCGGTTGGGAATTCTCCCTCTAAAAACATATACAGCGAGATTGGACGCCACAAACAATTCTCTAAGGCAAATGTGACTTATGCAATGGCGGACCACAAGATCTGTATCATGTATTGCTAATTTGTCGTAACCCGATACTGGTAGAGGCTCGGTGTCGATATATAAAACTAATCCGATTAAGACACAATGCTATTTCAGCAAAAGATCTAATCACGATGTGCCCGTCTCCCTCTAATGAATTTGTTTGTTACAACTTGTTCAAGTTTTTAAAGAGTTTCTTCAAGTTATTTTAAAGAAAAAGTGCTCAAATCTAATAGTTTTAACTATTGTAAATTGTTTGTGTGGCACCCACAACTAGGAGTTTGCACAACTAGTGAGGGGCACTAGCCCTGAATGCTTTCTGGTGCAAGGTATGGAAGCCACTGATGAAGCAAACCTCAACAAGTAGGTGAGCGTTCATCATCTTATATGATTAGTTAAGTGCATGTTAATTCTATAAGACGTTTGTCTGTTTTTCCAAGAGTCTTGTATGTTTATGGAAATCATACAACAGTCTTTTACCACGTCTCACTCACTCTTCAGTGTGCTAGCTGCCGGTGTTGTGCCCGACCTGTATGTGTTCTTTCTCCACCTGTCCTTAACGTACATTTGTTAGATAAGGTTGTACTTGCACTTTTATTGTGAAGCCTGGGATAAACCCTTCCATTACCTACATTACCTATAAAGATTCACATTGCCAATGCTTGTTTTAATGCATGATGTGATTGAAAGAGTGCACCCTTATAAAGTATATCAGCTGAGTTTACTTTTGGATTTTCAAATGAAAGAAGCGTTTTCTGAAATGGAGTTCTCGACTTTGTAAAATCTTAAAACATTGCTGACAAGGGTCCAATTCTGTCATTGTAGCCAATAGCACATGGTATGTTGGGGGTTTAAACTGTTAAAAGGAAAACTACAAGGCCCATAATGCAACAAACCATTGGTTGAAAAACAAATTGATGGGGGTCCTATGTCCTAATGATAAGCCTGCATTGTTGTGAAATTCATACTAAGATGTAGCTCCTGCCTTTTTCTTGTTTTTTCTTGTAGACAATCACTCATTGAACCCCCAGTGGGTGGTAGGGCAGAGCTCTTCTCAGATCTCACTGCGAGCATCACACTGTAACGGGCGCAGAATAACACTCCTTGGGGAGCCTGAAAGAGACGTCATTTAGCAGAACAAGTCAGGAGCAATGGGGAGACCTGTTTAGAGCCATTCAGAAAGGAAGCCATCAGTTCCTGCCCCACACATATGCAGATCCAAGGACAGGGCAGGGGTCCGAACACCCTCCACTGCCCGTACACAAACTACAGCTGACCTGAGGTGATGTTGATACGACACTGAACCTACGCATGTACAGACCCGAGGGCAGGGGTCCGAACACCCCCCACTGCCCGTACACAAACTTCAGCTGACCTGAGGTTATTTTAATATGACACTGAACCTACGCGTGTACAGACCCGAGGGCAGGGACCAGAACACCCCCCACTGCCCGTACACAAACTTCAGCTGACCTGAGGTTATTTTAATATGACACTGAACCTACGCGTGTACAGACCCGAGGGCAGGGACCAGAACACCCCCCACTGCCCGTACACAAACTTCAGCTGACCTGAGGTTATTTTAATATGACACTGAACCTACGCGTGTACAGACCCGAGGGCAGGGACCAGAACACCCCCCACTGCCCGTACACAAACTTCAGCTGACCTGAGGTTATTTTAATATGACACTGAACCTACGCGTGTACAGACCCGAGGGCAGGGACCCGAACACCCCCCACTGCCCGTACACAAACTTCAGCTGACCTGAGGTTATTTTAATATGACACTGAACCTACACGTGTACCGATCTGAGGAAAGGTCCAGGGTACAAACACCCTCCACTGCCCCTACACACACTCCAAAGCTGACCTGAGATTAATGGATCTAAGGTACAGAATCCATTCCACAGAAAGGTACCACACTTTTTCTCAGCAGCACCCAAAACTTTGTTTAGAATTTAGATTCTCTTGATTAATGCACTTGTAACTTCCTCAATTACAGAGACCCAAATAAATACAAAAGTACGTTCAGACTACACTCTAGGGGTAGTGAATCTGGGTATTTCCCTACCAATATACCCTCCTCCCCCACAGCGGCAATTGTATGAGGTGCTTTTAGAGATGCAGTTATCAAGGCGGCTGCCCGGGAAACATTAGAAAATAATAGCGTATAAAATCTGACAGCAACAGAATAAAAGGTACATCCATTCGATCAACTCTGGAGAACACACAGCTGGACAATACCGACACAAGTATACATTCTTTTCATACATACTATTCTGCGTTGTGCACCTTACAACGAATCCCTGCCGCACATATTGCAGAAAATGTAGTGGATAATGTAGCTCCCCAGACCCGCAGGGAAGACTTACGATAATTAGAAGGACCTATGTCAGAAATGAGGTACAAGCGGCCGTAGACTCAAACACACTAAGACCACCCTGCGTCAAATGGATTGCGCATGAGTTAGGGCTCGGCCCAAGGTCAGAACATGGATTTTGACTTCCCACTGATGCCCAGGGGCAAAAGTCAAGATCAACAGGTGTTTTCCTATTGTTAATATTTTCGGGGGGGGCTGGGAGGGGGCGCCCATTGTCCTCACTTATATTTGTCTTAACAATGGAAACACTCATTCAAAAAATTTAAAGTAATAAATCAATTAATCAATATATATCTTTATTCGGTTACATTTAAATTCATAAAAGCATACATCCGAATCATAGAAACAGTATCATAGGAACAATGAAAACATAAAAAAAGACACATTAAAAATGAGCAGCATAATTAATCTTGTTGTAAACTCCTGAGTGTCATGACAGCTTTTAAGAAACATGCAACATTGAAAAGAATAAACTTACGGGGTAACATCTGTAAGAACAGAAGAGTTGGACGAACCTGTGAGAATCCTCTCTTTCTAAGTATTGGGACAATAAAGGGCACGGTGTAAAATGTACAAAACATTACAAAATGTCGCAGCCGCAGGGACCTAGGATCATAGCCACCTCTAGGATAGGCTGGTGACAGGTGTAAGACATTAAATCTAATAAGCAGAAATCTTTCCCTGTTATATTTCACCAATGCTGGTGGGGGCTCCGTGTCCTGGGTCGTAGTTAACATAACATACTTTCGGACAGCAGGTTTCAGCAATTCGGTCTCCTCTCTTAATAATGTGTTCTGTTGTTAAAGGTGGTCCCTCACCCATTTATAATCCGCCTTGAGTATAACACATCACGTTTGGGCCGCCAAACCACATCTGGTCATCACAAAAAAGTCCCTCTTTGGGTCATCACTCATCTGCAGCAATCACTACCCCATACGTTAAATAAATCAAACCAGTTTTCCGCTACCTCTGGGTTTATTATTAACTTTGATAAATCTGTAGGGTTAAATATGGCAGATGCGCAAGACCAGGATTGGTATCTATTCAAATATTTAGGGGCTTTTCTCCCTCCATCTATAAAAAATCTCTATGGGGACAATTCACAAAGTGAGTAGATCGACACGTTAGACACTTTGTACTAACTTTGCTACTTTTGGCTGTTCACCATTTACAAATGTGAATTAACTATGAAGTGCAGCCTACACTTCCCCAGACCCTGAAACCAGCGGGTAGAGACCAATTTACCAGCAGAAAGTTACTACTGTTCACGAGTAGACGCTGATCCCTGCCACTGGGGAGGAGATCTCCATATGGTAAAGCACAGGGAAAGTTTAAAAGTTTAATCAACTTTAAACTAAGTATAAATATTAATTTAAATTAGTTTGATATATTTCATTTAAATGTATAACAAATTAAAATGCTAGGGCACTATTAACATTATTTAAATTAAATATTTAAATAATTTAAACATATAAAATACAACTGAATTCATTTTTAAAGATCCATTTAAAACACCTATAGTAAAAAGCTTACTAATATTTATTATCTATAAAAATATAAACATTTGTAATAGGCTTAATATAAATAAATGTAAATGTTTTTAACAAAATTAAAGTCACATTTATTGGTACATAAAAAAAGCTATTAACCCCTTGCGTTGAGTACTAAGGATGCGATGGGCTCATGCTCAGCACCACTGGGGCTGGCTGTGTTATGGACACAAATAAGTGGCTACAATAATTGAAAATAAACCAATAATTATATTTAATTCAATATAATTTGTGTACATTTATTATATTTATATACACTTTTATGAAGCCTGAATATATTCATTTATTTTACATTATTTCCTATAGGGTGGTGTTTGTAAGTCCACCTCCATCAGTGTTGCAGTACCAGTGGTTGCGTTGCTGAACTCACTCCAGGTCTGAGCTGGGGCACATTTACTGCTGTTTTGGGTCATTTGCGGCTGTAGTAACTTTAGAAGTGCGGCTTGTGAATAGGAATGGGCTTTCTCTTTTGTGGGTGCTGGAATGTCCCCTGCTAACGCCCTCCCAAGCACTCCCTTAGGCCCCTTTACTCCCCCCAAAACCCCTCCTATTTAGTAGTAAGAATTCCCCATTTTCCAGCCATTCTCCTGGCCCCACCCACATTTACTAATAAAATGTAGAAATATGTGTGTAGCGATATTTCTGCACAGAAAAGATAGGAGAGGCGAGAATGTCCACATGTAGGTCTGTGAATAGCATTTTGAAGGCCATGAGTGGTACTACTTTAGTACTAATAAATGGACTACAAAGTGCAGTTTGTGAGCAGGTCCCTATGAGTGCAATATACCACACATCTTTGATGTCTTGTTTAAGGATTTTTACAGACCGGGATAATTAGAGATTTCTTGGATGGAACGCAAAGTGTAAGAAGCTGACTCTCTATATAGTGAACTAAAACGAAGTACACTGTGCAGCGAGTCTAGTGGAATCCCTATTGGTATGCAGAGGCTAAAGTAGATAATACTAATGCTCTCTTTTGTGGTAGCATGGGCGAGCTGTTAGGCTTACCAGAGGGTAGTGCTAAGCATTTGTTGTACTCACAGAGGCAATAAATGACACACACACTCAAGAATAAATCCGAGACCAATTTGTAAAAATAACAAAAAAAATTATATAATTTTTCAGACCAAGTACTTCGTTCTAGGGTACGTACTTTTTTAAGATATGAATTTTCAAAAGTTAACTAACGAAATCACAGTTGTGCACAATTAAGCACAGTAGAAGTCAATGGGAGAAAATAGGGAAAAGCATATAAACTCAGACAGCGGCCTCTTGAGGTTCACCTTCTGGATTTAGGTTAAGTAGCAAAAACAGGTCCAATATTCCAGCAGCAGAAGATCGGGAGCGTCCCAGATTCAGCTGGGAGCAGAGTCCTGAGGTCATTGGTAGCAGGCGCACTATGAAGAAGGGGGCCCCCTGAAAACACATTGCACAGGAGGACTTAAAGGTAAGTCTGGGGGGGTCCCACTCGCGGGAGCAGGTCGCAAGTGACTCAGAACCACGGGAGCATAGCTGGTTCGTCGTTACCCAGGCCAGGTGGGCTGGGTGCAGAGCAGATAGGACAACCAAGCGTTGTGCGTCGATATGGTCCTTGCGGTCAGGGGCAGGCAGGTTGCAAAGGCAATTCCAGGGCAGCTGGGCCACTCACAAAGTGGGTCTCAAGGGTCTCGAAGTCCCTCGATAGGTGTCTGCGTCCTGTGTCATTGGAGTCTTGTTTGGACTCTTACTTCTCGGTCTTTGATGCAGGGAGTCCGGTACTCCGGGTATTGGTACGGCTCGGGTAGGTCCTGGTGTCCTCTCACTCGGTGGGAGGTCAAATCTAACCCTTTGGGGCTCGAGTACCTTGTCTTACTTGACTGCTGCATCGGAGTCGCCAGGGAGCAGCAGGTTGGTAAATCAGACTTTGTGGTTCGGTGCCTGTAGGCTGCAGGGGACTAGCTCATCTATTCCAAGGGTGGTTCTCTGCAAGTTGGTGAAGGCTGGCGGTCCTCCAGGGTTCTTGGAGGCCTCACAGTTGCAGGACGAGACAGTACACCATGACTGTTGAGTCCTGGAAGAAGCTGACAGGGTTTGTCACCAACTCTCTGCATCAGGTCTTCGGTTCTCGGGTCAGCAGTTCTTCTTGCTCCATTTCTTTTCTTAGTTCCGTCAAATCTAAGTTGCTAGGTCCAAGGATACCACCTAAAGTTTAAATTTCGGGGCATTAAAGGATGAGATAGGTAGTAGTCAATGGGTCGCCTACCTTTAGGGTGTCTACACCCTCTAAGTGACCACTTCCTGTGGGAAAGTGCACTACCCTAGCTCTGATAGATTGATTTCCCACCATCCCAAGATGGTGGTATTGCAAAAGTAGTGTCTACATTGCCTGCCACACCTTAGGGGTGGTGCTGGCTAAATGTGGGCACTCTTCCTCATCTAACTCATTTTCCCACCCTTCCTCCCATCAAAAGTGGGCAGGAAAGGGAGTTGGCATTTGGAGATGCCTGGCTTGTATTTCAAAGGCGGCACCACCTTTGAAGCTTCTCGCCTTGAGATACCATTCCCCCGTGGAGTAGGTGTGAAGCACCTCTGCCCAGAGCCAGGTTTGTGCCTGGCCTCTGAGAGCGGTGGCTCTCACCCCATGACATCAGAAAGATGTCAGGTGGAGGCAGGCTGGCTAAGACTAGTCAGAGACCACACCAGTGCTTGGTAGGTTTTCAGAGTACCCTCTAGAGGGTCTCCTGTGAGCATTTATTAATAAATCCAACACTGGCATCAGTGAGGATTTTATAAGACGAGATGTTTGGTACTAAACATCTTAGGGTACAGTGAAGCCATCATGGAGCTGGAAACTCGCAATGACAAATTGGAGCCTATGCACTCTCTATTTCTTCCCTGTGCACTTACATTATCCAAGAATGGGTTGGTAATTGTAGGGCCACATCTGCCCATGCAGATATGTTGACACATGGGATAGAGTGCACTCTGTCTTAGGGCTATAAGGGTGCCGTAAGGGTGACTTACCTATGCCTCATGCAGTGAACAATGGAGTGACCCTCACAGGCCAGGCTTGTGCTCAGGCATTCACCTTGGCTCCACTAGACAGTTTCAAATAACGTTTGCTTCTTCAGTAGCAGAGACTTTACACATTTAGAGATCTTGTTTGAGCAAAAATCATCATAAAAGGGTATCAGAGTCCTCTATACTAATCCAAATAAATTCTTGTCGCCCTTGAAACAAGGGGAAATGCAAATATATAGGCGAACGAGCTAGGAAGGGACGTTCTATATGGTAGAGTTTCCAAATCTTCTATCTGTCTTCTACAGCAGGTCTCAATGGAGAATGGGACATACATACATATATAATGTCCCATTGGACAATGGGACGTATATACATATATACCGTCCCATTGGAGAATGATGTTATATATGGTAGTTTCCAAATGAAAGATGACAGTCATCAGTTGGCCTAATTTAATATTGATCTGTAAATGTCTTTTCTTAAAAACTTTTTTTAGCTAACTCGTATGAATTTGCATTGTGATTGGCTTGTGAAGTTGCCGAGAGGCTTGGACTAAAATCTCAGAGTGCCAGACACTTCCCAAGCTTTCTGTGGGAGCAACTGAAATAACTCGCCTGTCCTTCCGGTGGGAGTGCCCACACACGTGAAGCTCTCAAGTGACTCTTCTGACAAGAATCCACAGGGAAGGATCGATGGCAGGATGTTCATCACTTCCGGTGGGAGTGCCCGTACACACGGAGCTCTGAAGTGACTCTTCTGACAAGAATCCACAGGGATGGATCAATGGCAGGATGTTCATCACTTCCGGTGGAAGTGCCCGCACACACGGAGCTCTGAAGTGACTCTTCTGACAAGAATCCACAGGGATGGATCGATGGCAGGATGTTCATCACTTCCGGTGGGAGTGCCCGCACACATCAAGCTCTGAAGTGACTCTTCTGACAAGAATCCACAGGGAAGGATTGATGGCAGGATGTTCATCACTTCCGGTGGGAGTGCCAGCACACACGGAGCTCTGAAGTGACTCTTCTGACAAGAATCTACAGGGATGGATCAATGGCAGGATGTTCATCACTTCCGGTGGGAGTACCCGCACACACGGAGCTCTGAAGTGACTCTTCTGACAAGAATCAACAAGGATAGATCGATGGCAGGATGTTCATCACTTCCAGTGGCAGTGCCGGCACACACGGAGATCTGAAGTGACTCTTCTGACAAGAATCCACAGGGATGGATCGATGGCAGGATGTTCATCACTTCCGGTGGGAGTGCCCGCACACACGGAGCTCTGAAGTGACTCTTCTGACAAGAATCCACACGGATGGATCGATGGCAGGATGTTCATCACTTCCAGTGGGAGTGCCCGCACACATGGAGCTCTGAAGTGACTCTTCTGACAAGAATCCACATGGATGGATCGATGGCAGGATGTTCATCACTTCCGGTGAGAGTGCCCGCACACACGGAGCTCTGAAGTGACTCTTCTGACAAGAATCCACAGGGATGGATCAATGGCAGGATGTTCATCACTTCCGGTGGGAGTGCCCGCACACATCAAGCTCTGAGGTGACTCTTCTGACAAGAATCCACAGGGAAGGATTGATGGCAGGATGTTCATCACTTCCGGTGGGAGTGCCAGCACACACGGAGCTCTGAAGTGACTCTTCTGACAAGAAACTACAGGGATGGATCAATGGCAGGATGGTCATCACTTCTGGTGAGAGTGCCCGCACACACGGAGCTCTGAAGTGACTCTTCTGACAAGAATCAACAAGGATAGATCGATGGCAGGATGTTCCTCACTTCCAGTGGGAGTGCCCGCACACACGGAGATCTATAGTGACTCTTCTGACAAGAATCCACAGGGATGGATGGATGGCAGGATGTTCATCACTTCCGGTGGGAGTGTCCGCACACACGGAGCTCTGAAGTGACTCTTCTGACAAGAATCCACAGGGATGGATCAATGGCAGGATGTTCATCACTTCCAGTGGGAGTGCCCGCACACATGGAGCTCTGAAGTGACTCTTCTGACAAGAATCCACAGGGATGGATCGATGGCAGGATGTTCATCACTTCCGGTGAGAGTGCCCGCACACACGGAGCTCTGAAGTGACTCTTCTGACAAGAAACCACAGGGATGGATCGATAGCAGGATGTTCATCACTTCCAGTGGGAGGGCCCACACACATCAAGCTCTGAAGTGACTCTTCTGACAAGAATCCACATGGATGGATCGATGGCAGGATGTTCATCACTTCTGGTGGGAGTGCCCGCACACACGGAGCTCTGAAGTGACTCTTCTCACAAGAATCCACAGGGATGGATCGATGGCAGGATGTTCATCACTTCCGGTGGGAGTGCCCGCACACACGGAGATCTGAAGTGACTCTTCTGACAAGAATCCACATGGATGGATCGATGGCACGATGTTCATCACTTCTGGTGGGAGTGCCCGCACACACGGAGCTCTGAAGTGACTCTTCTCACAAGAATCCACAGGGATGGATCGATGGCAGGATGTTCATCACTTCCAGTGGGAGTGCCCGCACACACAGAGCTCTGAAGTGACTCTTCTGACAAGAATCCACAGGGATGGATCGATGGCAGGATGTTCATCACTTCCGGTGGAAGTGCCCGTACACACGGAGATCTGAAGTGACTCTTCTGACAAGAATCCACATGGATGGATCGATGGAACGATGTTCATCACTTCTGGTTGGAGTGCCCGCACACACGGAGCTCTGAAGTGACTCTTCTCACAAGAATCCAAAGGGATGGATCGATGGCAGGATGTTCACCACTTCCTGTGGGAGTGCCCGCACACACGGAGATCTGAAGTGACTCTTCTGACAAGAATCCACAGGGATGGAACGATGGCAGGATGTTCATCACTTCCGGTGGGAGTGCCCGCACACACAGAGCTCTGAAGTGACTCTTCTGACAAGAATCTACAGGGATGGATCAATGGCAGGATGTTCATCACTTCCGGTGGGAGGGCCCGCACACATCAAGCTCTGAAGTGACTCTTCTGACAAGAATCTACAGGGATGGATTGATGGCAAGATGTTCATCACTTCCGGTGGGAGTGCCCGCACACATGGAGCTCTGAAGTGACTCTTCTGAGAAGAATCCACAGGGATGGATCGATGGCAGGATGTTCATCACTTCCGGTGGGAGTGCCCGTACACACGGAGATCTGAAGTGACTCTTCTGACAAGAATCCACATGGATGGATCGATGGCAGGATGTTCATCACTTCTGGTGGGAGTGCCCGCACACACGGAGCTCTGAAGTGACTCTTCTCACAAGAATCCACAGGGATGGATCGATGGCAGGATGTTCATCAGTTCCGGTGGGAGTGCCCGCACACACGGAGATCTGAAGGGACTCTTCTGACAAGAATCCACAGGGATGGATCGATGGCAGGATGTTCATCACTTCCGGTGGAAGTGCCCGCACACATCAAGCTCTGAAGTGACTCTTCTGAGAAGAATCTACAGGGATGGATCGATGGCAGGATGTTCATCACTTCCGGTGGAAGTGCCCGCACACATCAAGCTCTGAAGTGACTCTTCTGAGAAGAATCTACAGGGATGGATTGATGGCAGGATGTTCATCAATACAAGCCTTGCGTGTTTCAACAGGAATGGTACCAACGTTTGCCTGCTTTGTAGTTTTGGTTTTTCGGCAGTACTGTTTTTAGTTTCTGTAAGTTATAGTCAGAAATTGCTACATTTAAATTTCAAGTTTTTAAGGATCAAGTTAATGTTGTGGGGGAGCGCGCGGCGCGGCGATTCAAGATGGCCGCCGGGTGAGGAGCTCCGATAGAACGAGCCGATTCGAGCGTGAAGGAAGCTCGTTATCGCAACGGAGCTTCGTTTCCAGGATGGATTCGGATGTGGGAAATCGCAGAGACTGACTTGGCTAGTTTTTTGACCGAAATGCGGTCTTTCTGACATTTTATTTGCGCATTTTCTGCTCCCCTCAGACGGCGGCCGCCATTTTGTTTTTTATGCAGCGTTTTTTTTCTTCTTTGGCCAGCTCCCTGTTGTACTTCAGCGGCACTACAGTGGAGGCTGCGTTTGTTCACATTATGCCATCTTTCTACACCAGTTATTGTTAGCGGTTGGTCTCTTTTAATGCCTTTGTGGTTTCCTAAGACCGAATCTTCCAGCAACTAATGTAAGGGGAGTCAGGTGCGCATACCTCAAGCGACGTCCCCAGCTTACTTCAATATTACGACATACCCCCATATTACTGGGTCAATTTTGGCTGCTGGTGTTGCTGGTTCCTTTTTTTTTCGCCACTCTCTTCGCTCTTCTCTTCAGTTGTGTTTCCAGCATCCCAGTATCCATCGCTGTGCTGTACCTTGGAACTGTCATCCTCGGCTCCTTTTTTTTTTTTGCGCTACACTTCCTCTTACTACTGACTCATCAACATCACTGCTGTCCTGCCTGCATTCCTCCATTTGTTATTCTGTGTCATAACTAGCTGTGACACCATCAATATGGAGGTCGCACATTCAACTAAATCTCATGGAGGTTCCTCTGGGGGAAGGAAGGACTCAAATAGTTCTTCTGTCAAACGTACCAAAAAAGACCCGCCTTCCCCAAATAAGTCTCCGCTGCCTCTTACTCTTGAGGACATCATGGAAGAGTTGCGCCTTATCCGTCCTTTTATGACAGACACTGTTGCTACACTTCAGAGGTTAGATGATAAATGGTCTAGTTTGGATACAAGACTTTCTGATGTGGAGCAGAGGATCAGTGATGCACAGGATGTTGTTGCTAAAGTTGACACTCTCACCAAAGAGGTTGGCCAGCTCAAGAAGGTTGCGGAAGATTTGGAAAATCGCAATAGGCGCAACAACCTGCACATTTATGGTATTCCGGAAGGTTCGGAGGGGTCGGATATGATCCAATTCTTGAAGTCTCAAGTTCTTCAAATTGTTGGCCTCCCGAAATCTTCAGACTTTAACATACAACGTGCTCATCGTCTGGGGCCTAGGAATACATCTTCTGCGTCCAAACCTCGAGGAATTATAGCATATTTCCTCCTCTACTCGGATCTTATGTTGATTCTCCAGGCTGCTAAGCAACATAATTTGGTCTGGGCACAAGGTCTTTTTTACTCAGGATGTTTCCAAACCTACGGCTTCTCGTCGAAAGGAATTTTTGGACCTCAGACCTGCATTGAGATCTATGAATGCACGCTACGGTTTAATTCACCCTTGTTTTTTCAAAGTGACCTATAAGGAGAGAACTTTTAGTTTTGAAGATCCTGCTGATTTGCGGAAGTTTATTCATACTCACAAGGGAGAACTCATGGAATTGAGCAAACCCTAGTTGTATTTTTTTTTTTTTAAGTATATGACTACTGTGTCTTGTTCTGAATTTATTCTGGTATATGTCGTATAGTTCTTGTGCTTCTTTTGCTCACTCCTTGATTTTCCTTTTGTTTTGCAGGATTTCCCCATGTGGTGTTATTGTCAAGGTCACCCTTTGTTCCATCCTGCTGTATACAGTGTTTATCCCTTTCTGTTGCTGTTTCTTTCCCTAGATGTTTGGTAAGTTCCTTCACTTGTTCTATTTGATTGACATAAATTCTAGTTTTGGAATTTATAGTCTTTCGTTTTTCATTTTTCTATCTTTGTGGTAGTCTGTTCTCTTAGGTGTTTCCTCTTAGTGCGGCTGTCTTGTTCTTCGCCGCCCCCCTCTCACAGTAATGTTTTTTGTTCAATTGTTTTCTGTGGCTAAAGTCTATTGGCTTTTCGCCACCCTCCTCTGTATGCCTTCTGGGGGTTTCTGCACCCCTGTACCCTCCTCTTTATTTTTCCCTTTTTCCTCTTCGCTTCTTCCCCCTTTTGCTGCTTGTCATTCCTTTCCTCACTCCTTTTTATCCCTATCATCTCTATTTTTTTGGCAACATCTTTCACTATCTGATTCACTCCACATTTTATTTTTTTCTACTTCCGATTATGGTACTTCTTTGTTTTCTTTTTATATCTTTATCACCTTATCTGTGGTGGTCACCTGCTTTAATCTCTCTGTTTCTTGCTATCTATTCAGTGTCACATTCTTTCAACTTCTATTTTCAGTTTGCTTTTCATTCTCTACTCTGTTTTAAATTCCATACCCCTTTCTGCTTATCTTTACTTTATCTCCAGAAATGAACGGTCTTCGTGTTATTTCCTGGAATGTTAATGGTGTTCGCAACCCTGTCAAAAAACAACGTGTCTTATCTCATTTAGCAAGGTTGAAATGTCGTGTTGCACTGTTACAAGAAACCCACCTTAACTCTCAAGATTTGTCTTCGCTGCGTAGACAATGGGTTGGGGAGGCGTTCTGTTCTCCAGCAGTAAATAGTCAAAATGGTGTTCTTATTTTGTTTCATAAGTCATTATCTGTTCAGTTGCATAATGAGCTCCATGACGCTTGTGGTAGGTGGCTATTTTTAGATGTTACTGTTAATAATACCCAATTTTCCTTCTGCAATGTTTATGGTCCTAACGGTGTAGATTTATCCTTCTGGAGGGACTTTTCTAAACTTCTTTCCTCTCATGCAAGTGATAATTTGATTGTGGGTGGTGACTGTAAGCAACTCATGGACCCCTTTTTAGATCGTAAATCACACACCAGATATGTCCCCAATAAGATGCAAAAGTCCTTTTTTAAGGCTATCTCCTCTAGAGGTCTTATAGACTCATGGAGACTTTCTCATCCCGACACATTAGAATTTTCCTTTTTTTCTCCAGTGCATTCTTCACATTCCCGTATAGATTATATTTTTCTCACACAGCATTCACTCCAATTTATGACCAACTCAGAAATAGGCTCTATTCTTATATCTGACCACGCTCCTGTTATTACTGACATGGACTTTCCCTCACCTACTCCCATCTCCAGGCGTTGGCGCTTCAATAATTCGCTCCTCCTAGATTCACAGTTTGTTGAGCAATTTACATCCTTTGCAAAGGATTTTTTTATAAATAATCTCCATTCTCCTTCTCAATTTCACTCTATTTGGGATGCCTTCAAGGCTGCTGCTAGAGGTTTTATTATTGCTTTTGTTTCACGGAAAAGGAAAACAGCTTTATCAGAGTCGGCCCAAATTATTAAGCAAATCAAAGACCTAGAGCATCTTTACTTTACCAATAATTCCTCAGAATCACTCTCTTCCCTCATCAAAGCAAAAATACAATACAACAAACACTCTTGGGACTCTGCGTGTAATAATCTTCTCAATTTTCATTCCAAAATGTATGGGGGACGCAATAAGGCTGGCAAGTCTCTCGCTACTTACCTTAAAATTAAAAAACAAAAATCTAAAATAATAACTATTACTGACTCACATGGGAATCCTCAGTATACTGACGATTAAATTCTCGATTGTTTTGTTCAATATTATTCCTCACTTCATACGCCCAAATCCGTTCCCTCGCCCACTCAAATTGACTCCTTCTTTCAGTCTCTCCCTAGGTCCTCGGATAGTTTTGTGGATCTCCCCTCCCTGGACGTTCCTCTCTCAGAAAAAGAACTACTTAATGCTATTACTCTTCTTCCCAAAGATAAAACTCCGGGCCCAGATGGTTTTACGGTTCGTTTCTATCTCCACTTTAAGGATATCCTGTTACCACATTTATTTTCTTTGATTAACTCCTTTGTTGCTCAAGGAGAGTCCCAAGGTTCTTTCACACAGGCTATGTTATGCTTAATCCCTAAAAAAGATAAAGACCCCTCCCTCTGCAAAAATTATCGACCTATTTCTTTAATTAATACTGACTGTAAAATGTATGCTAAAGTTTTGGCCTCTCGTATTAATAAAATTATTCCTGACCTCACCAACATTTATCAATCCGGGTTTGTTAAAGGTAGATCCATTACTGACAATTCGAGAACTTTCCTTAACATTATTCACTTGGCCTCAAAGATGGATTCCCCAATCGCTGCCATTACCTTAGATGCTGAGAAAGCGTTCGACAGAGTCTGTTGGGATTTTATGTTTGGTGCTTTGCGGTGGCATGGCTTTAGTCCTCCCATCATTCACTATGTTCAATTGTTATATTCTGCTCCCTCTACTTCTATCTGGGTTAATGGGTCTCAATCCCCTTATTTTTCTCTGCATAGAGGCACCAGACAACGTTGTCCTCTCTTTCCTCTTCTTTTTATTCTTGCGTTAGAACCCTTTTTGGAAAAAATTCGACGCTCATCATCGTATACTGGTTTCATATTTCAGAACATTGATATTATGTTTACGGCCTACGCAGATGATATTTTGCTTTATATTTCTAACCCGTCCACCTCTTTACCTTCACTCTTTTCCTTGTTACAGGAATATTCTTTGGTTTCTGGATATAAACTCAACATAGATAAATCTGAGGTTCTACCACTTAACAAATTCTGCCTTCCTCATATGTTCCAGGGTTCTGGCTTTGAATGGAATTCTGGTAATATTCAATGTTTAGGAATTCTTTATGCTAGCACCATTAGAGAAACTGTTAAGCTTAATCAGAAGGATATAGTTAAAAAGCTCTCTTCCCTTATAGAAAGCTGGTCCCCCCTTTTCTTGTCCTGGTGGGGGGGCTCGCCACTATTAAGATGATGCTTCTTCCTATTGTCAATTTTTACCTTTCGATGCTTCCAATTTCCCTTCCACTTAATTTTTTTAAAACAATCAATCGTATTTTTACAGCATTTTTATGGAATAAACGCAAGGCGAGGATTTCTCTCTCCCGTCTCCAACAACCCAAAGATTTGGGTGGAGTTAACTTCCCCAACCTCACTCGATTTCACTCGGCCTTTACTTTGAAACAAATCTCGCCGTTTCTATCTGATTTGTCTGAACCCCCTCTAACAGCCTGGAGCGCTATAGAACCTGCGCAGCTTTCGCCCTTCTCAGTTGTTACGGCTGCCCGATTATCTCATCCTCCGCAACGTTTTCTCACTCCTACCTTCAAGCACTCTAAAGCACTTGCTCTTTCTGTCTTTCGCTCTTCCCTCTCGCAGTCGGAGTTTCATTCCTCAATCCCAATTTGGTATAACAAATCCGTTAAGATTAACCACAGAGCACTTTTTTGGAAAGAGTGGATTGATAACGGCATTATTACTTACGATTCCTTACTTAGCAATAATACCCTGCGCGACTTCTCTGACATTCGTGCCTCCTTTCATCTTTCCAATGCACACTCCTCTCAGTATCCCTTGCTTAAAAACTCTTTAGATCTCTTTATCTCTCACAGTGCTTCCCTCTCTACTACTGACTCAACCACTTTCCCTTTGCCAGATTTCTCTATTCCTCTTAAAGCTGCTGCTATCTACAAATTACTTTCCCGTTCTCCTGTTGAAAGAACCAAGTCTAAACTTGAACTTTCCTGGGACAGGAAACCTATTGTCCAGGCCTACCCTGCCAGAGTTTCGGTCAGCAGCATGGTCAGGCTGCACCACAAACAGCATCAGAGGAAGTACTCTGAACGCTGCAGAGGGGCTCTGCTCATGCAGGGGCACCCTCTCACATAAAAACCAAGCACTCTGCCTTCAGGATTGTTAAGGCCTGCCATAGGAGTGACTTGTAGGTTTTATATGTGTGTGCAATGGTAGTGATATAGGTAGCCTATACCACAGTAAGGGGTGCATGCACCACCTTACCCAGGCTGCAGTAGCAGTCCTGTGGTGTCATTTTGGAGATCTTCCCAGGGGTGGCATAATACATGCTTCAGCCCCTGGTAGGCCTCTGGGGTACCTATGCCCTGGGTACATAGTATACCATATACTAGGGACTTATAAGGGTACCCCAGAATCAGCGCCAGGATGCCTGTTAGGTAATATAGCGCTTTATAAATGTTATAAATAAATAAATAAAATAAATCTGGAGTGTACCTAAAGTACTGGCAATCAATTTAGAGAGGAAGCAGCTGGTTAGCAGGGCCCCAGCCAGACTAAAGTCGAAAAACAGTGAAACATCAGCAAAAAGTGGGGGTATATATGCGAAGCAGATCTTACTCTCCTACATTTGCCACGAAAGGGAAAGGGCTGCATAAATGCTTCAAATCAGTATTGTTCAAACAATCTAACAATGCAAGGTGACAGTCTGACATGATAGTGCCTAACTAATGACATTACACAAATTAATTTTTCAGGCACATGGAGATTAAGGCCCTCACTACCATGTCCCGCCTGACACCGTTGCGGAATCGGGACCGACCGACCGCCGGTCAGCGGTCCCGACTGCATTATTAGGATACGACCGCACCACACTACCATTTCTCTATGGGAGCTTGTGCTGCAGCCGTAAACCGGCCGTAGCACAAGCTCCCATTAAGAAATGGGTGTATTTGTTATTCCCTGCACCGAGTGGCGGACACCATCTCAATGAAGAGATTAACAGGCCCCTGCATCGCCCGCAGTGCAGTGGGGCTCCCAAGCTCCAGGGGGCCCCCTCAGCACTGCACTTCGGCCGGGGAGCTCCTGATAGAGTCTGGAGGGGGGCCCTCCACGTACCTTGCAGGTGGGGCCCCTCAATTATCGTTACACCACTGCCATAGGTGCCCCCCAGGCCTCCAACCAGAGGCCGCTGTGGCAAGGGGGCCCTGCTAAGGGCCCCCAAAGTCACTTTCTGACAGGCTTTTTATGTCGGAAATCCCGTTATGAAAAGCCTGTCGGAAACTGACATCATAATCCCCACAGCGTAAACGCCGAACATAGGGGATTATGAGCGGCCTCCGAATGGCCAATGGGCTCCTTGAGCCCATTGGAAGCCAGTCAGTCAGACTGCCCAGTTTCAAATCCGACAGCCATCATCGTACTTAGGCTGTTGGATTTGAAACCAACAACGTTATTCGGAAAGTCTCCAACCTGTGGAGGCTTTCCGACTTTCGTAGTAATAGGGCCCTTAGTGATTTGCCCAAAATCCCAGGATGTTGAGCCCATGCATAGACTTTAATAAGGCTGCTTGCTTTCTAGACATAGGACTACATCCTGGATAAATGACTACTATACAAAACCATCTGTCTTCATTCCTTGTCAGCCAGACAGAATTTAGAATGCTGCCCACTGCTTAATTTATTGCCTAACTTATGCTATGGACAGAAAGAGTGGGAAGGTTAATAGAGGGAAAGGAAGAATAGAGTGAATACTATTTCATCAGAGGAATGTGAGAAACAAAAGAGCGACCCTTGACCCTGTCCACAGGTAGGTCGCTCCTCACACCGCACAGCACCACCAGTTGGTGCCTGTGCTCCCGCCCTCGCTGCTGCCGCGAGTTCGCGCCAGCCATTTTCATCTGCTTCTCCCCTCCAGCCTGCCTGCCGCTTTTCTATTCACTTTTGGCACTGTGTTAGAGCTTGTGCTTGAGCCCTGCTGAGTGACTCGCGGCTCCCCTGAAGATCGTAAGACCTCCGAACTTGTGCTTGAGCCCTGCTGAGTGAGTCGCGGCTCCCCTGAAGATCGTAAGACCTCCGAACTGGTGCTTGGGCCCTGCTGAGTGACTCGCGGCTCCTACCGACTCCCTAGGTCCGGCTGGACCACAGCGTATCCCCCAGCTCGAGGATTGTGAGCTGTGCGTTGGGGACGCCCCTGCAGTGATCCGGATCCCCAAAGACTGTCCCGCTACCCCCTTTCCCTACCGAGACTCTCTGAGCCCGTGCTCTCTTTGTACATACCCACCTTGGTGATCAAAAAGATCCGACGAAATTGAATAGATAAAAGATCTGTTCCCAAGAACCTACCGTGTGGTGTCTCTTTGTCGTGTGGTGCCGTGTGTGCGATCCTAGATACGAGACTCTTCCCCTGAGGAGTCTCCTGCCAGTGCCCGGCTACGTTACCCCGAGGGTGGGTCTCAGGGTGTTCAGGCAACCTCCCTGTCTCCCCCTGGGGTCACCTTCTATCATTGGTGGCAAGCGACAGGATTCGGGTCCATCATCTAGAGATCGTACCGTAAGCGGCTGACGCACTACCGGCAAAGACGGCAGAAGACGCGAGTGCCGTGTTCCAGGCGGAACAACTGGAAGAGTACACACACAAAGAACTGAAGCAATTCTGCAAAGAACTAAAAATCGCTACCACTGGTCTCAACACCAAAGAAGATATGCAAAAGGCACTGAAAGCTTGGGTGGAATCCGGAGCCCCCCGCCCAGAAGGAGCGGTGGAACTGCACGACGAAGCTGGACCCTCCCCAAGAGAAAGCAGCAGCAACCAGGTACGAAGCTTCGTACCAGACGGGGGTCTATCCCCTGAAGAACTCGCAGACAGAGAGAGAAGTCGTAATCACGAACTCGAACTGGCCAAAATGAAAATTGAGGGCGAGTTGAAATTAGCTGAGAAGAAGCTAGCAGTAGAACAGATGCGAGTACAAGGCAAACTGGAAGAGAAGAAACTCCAACGAGAGCACGAAGGACGAAGACTTCAACTGGAGCACGAGCGCAGCTTGAAAGAAATCGAGCTCAAGGCAAAGAGCGAAGAAGCTCGACCCCAGGAGAACCGGGGGGCGCCCCCACCGGCGGAACAGAAGGTCCACATCCCCAAAGATGTGGTCAAGGAATATTACAAAAACGATGACATCCAACAATGGTTCAAGGCCTACGAGGTCGCCATGGCCTCCCACCGAGTCCCGCAGAAAGATTGGGGGGCCGGGCTGTGGGGCCGATTTTTGAGCGAGGGGAGAGACACCCTGCTCGACCTGCCATCCTCCATGCAGACCTCCTACAGCCACATGAAGGAGGCCCTCCTCACAAGGTACGGCCGAAGGCTGTTACCCATAGAACAGAAATGGAGCACCATTGAGCGCGAGGCGTTCGCCGTAGTCTGGGCCCTCAAGAAATTACGACCCTATCTGTTCGGCACCCATATCAAAGCCCAAACCGACCATCGCCCCCTGCAATGGCTCATGCAGATGCGAGGGGAAAACCCCAAACTATTGCGGTGGTCAATCTCCCTCCAGGGGATGGATTTCACCGTAGAGCACCACCCTGGTACTGACCACGCCAACGCTGACGGCCTCTCCCGGTTCTTCCGCCTCAGGGAAGAGAACCCCCAAGAGGATGGGTAGTTCTCTCCGGCTTTCAGCTGGGGGGGACGCGTGTTAGACCCGGCCTTGTAGCGTGGCCATCCCCGACCCCTAGCCACATCCCCTGACCCGTACACCTCATTCAGTCCCTCAGTACACGGCCTAGCCGATCCTGCCCGCCAGGACCCACACACACCCGACCCGGACTTCCCTGTCCGTGCCCTCCATTTTCCCCGCACCACAGGGCCTGCGTGCCCACTTCAGGCCCCTACGATGGCCGCCCGACCCCAGCACAACCCAGGCCTAGAGGCGCCGCCCCGGCTGGGGAACGTCGCGCTCCCATGGAGTGAGAGAGGAAGGAGCAGTTTCCATCGCACCTCTCACCTCCCCTCGGGAGATGGGTTTCGATCGGCCCTCCGGCCTCCCTGAGGGCTGGCTCCACGCATGCTGGGTGTCTGGGACTCCTCCCGACCCGGCCCTGAAAGGATCAAAGGACAACGGCAGGAAACTCCAATGAGCGGCCCCCAGGCGCTAAGACCCCTGCGTACATGGACCCCGGTCATCAAAGAGGGGTGGTCCTATAACAAGGGGTGCGCTGGGACTATCAGGAGATTCGACTCTGGAACGAGGAGAGCCCTGCTGACGTGGTCGCGTCTCCCTGGCAACCTTGGAACCTCTGAGCCCTGCTGAGTGACTCGCGGCTCCCCTGAAGATCGTAAGACCTCCGAACTTGTGCTTGAGCCCTACTGAGTGACTCGCGGCTCGCCTGAAGATCGTAAGACCTCCGAACTGGTGCTTGAGCCCTGCTGAGTGACTCGCGGCGCCCCCGAAGATCGTAAGACCTCCGAACTGGTGCTTGGGCCCTGCTGAGTGACTCGCGGCTCCCCTGAAGATCGTAAGACCTCCGAACTGGTGCTTGAGCCCTGCTGAGTGACTCGCGGCTCCCCCGAAGATTGTAAGACCTCCGAACTGGTGCTTGGGCCCTGCTGAGTGACTCGCGGCTCCTACCGACTCCCTCGGTCCGGCTGGACCACAGCGTATCCCCCAGCTCGAGGATTGTGAGCTGTGCGTTGGGTACGCCCCTGCAGTGATCCGGATCCCCAAAGACTGTCCCGCTACCCCCTTTCCCTACCGAGACTCTCTGAGCCCGTGCTCTCTTTGTACATACCCACCTTGGTGATCATAAAGATCCGGCGAAATTGAATAGAAAAAAGATCTGCTCCCAAGAACCTACCGTGTGGTGTCTCTTTGTCGTGTGGTGCCGTGTGTGCGATCCTAGATACGAGACTCTTCCCCTGAGGAGTCTCCTGCCAGTGCCCGGCTACGTTACCCCGAGGGTGGGTCTCAGGGTGTTCAGGCAACCTCCCTGTCTCCCCCTGGGGTCACCTTCTTACACACTGCATTTCACCTCTTTCACGTTTATTTAGCTTCTTTCTGCCACTTTTGTTTTTCACCTATCTCTCTTATTCTTCTGCATATTTTCCCCTTTCCGCCGCTGCGTCCCTTGCGGCCTCGCCCCCCTCCCTTGCCATTCGCTCCCCCACCCGCCTCCCAGCAGCTCCTCCCTCCCACCTCCCCTTCTTAATGGCGGCCGCTGCGCAGTGAAGAGAGCGACCCTTGAACCCGTCCACAGGTAGGTCGCTCCCCACGCCGCACAGCTCCACCAGTTGGTGCCCGTGCTCCCGCCCTCACTGCTGCCGCGAGTTTGCGCCTCCCTTTTGATCTGCTTCTCCCCTCCCGCCTGCCTGCCGCTTTTCTCTTCACTTTTCTCACTGCATTTCATCTCTTTTCACCTCTTTCACCTCTCCACTTTTGGCACTGCATTTCACCTCTTTTGCGTTTATTTAGCTTCTTTCTGCCACTTTTGTTTTTCACCTATCTCTCTTGTTCTTCTGCATATTTTCCCATTCCTGCCGCTGCGTCCCTTGCGGCCAGCCCCCTCGCTTGCCATTCGCTCCCCCATCCGCCTCCCAGTAGCTCCTCCCTCCCACCTCCCCTTCTTAAAGTCGGCCGCACAGCAGCAGTGCACACCGCTGGCGCGCCGAAGGTGCGCCTAAGGCAAGCCCATCTGCGCCCGTCCGCGCCTGGACCGTGCCTAGCGCCAGATCCCCTGGCCCCCGCAAGCACCACGACACCCGACGCAGCTACAACGCCAACCTCCTCCACGCACTCAACGCCGGCCATTCATCTACCTGCTCCCAGGCCACCCTGAAGCGCACCCACGAACCCTTCACCTGCCGAAACTGCAGCTACACCAGCCAGCGAACACCGGCACGACCTGCCCCTCCCACCAGGGCTGGCCTCAACCATCGCAGATGCATACTACTCAACACCCGCTCCGTCCACAAGCACGCCATCGAACTCTGCTACCTGCTCAACTTATTTTCCCTGGATGTGGCCTTCCTGACGGAGACCTGGATGAACCCCTCATCAGCACCCATCATTGCCATAGCCATCCCAGATGGCTACAAGATCACCCGCAGGGATCGCACCAACAGACCGGGAGGAGGAATCGCCATCGTCTACAGGAATACCCTCAGAATCTCGACCAATACCGAAGACACCATCAGCACCGCCGAACACCTGCACTTCCAGATCCACATCAATCCCAACACCACCCTCAGAGGAACCCTCGTCTACAGACCCCCCCGGACCCTGGCCACAGTTCAGCGACTCCATCACAAACATCGTCAGCTCGCACGCCTTGGCCTCCACACACTACATCCTCCTCGGAGACCTGAATTTCCACCTGGAGAACGCCAATAACAGCAACTCCACCACCCTACTCAACAACCTTGCCAACCTCGGACTCAAATAGCTCGTCATGACACCCACCCACCCACTCTGCCGGACACACACTCGAACCCATCTTTACCACCAGCAACCACGTCACCTTCAGCCACACCACCGAACTCCACTGGACCGTCCACCGCTGCATCCACTTCTCCTTCGAGAAAAACACTGCACACAAGCACCTGCAACGAATGCCCCACCACAGCTGGAACAAGGTCACCGAAGACCAGCTAATCACCACCCTCGCCCGGGACCTACCAACCGACCACATCGACATCAACACAGCCGCCCGCAACCTCAGGCAATGGATTGACGACTGCACCAACACTCTCGCCCCGATCAAGAAACCCTCAAACAGGCACACCGACAGAAGTGCCATCTGGTTCACCACCGAAATCCAGGCATCCAAGCAGACCTGCCGAAGAATCGAGAAGAAGTGGTGCCACGAACAGACACCGGACAACCACGCTGTCCTCAAGAACGCCAGCCGAAAGCCCCACCCACTCATTCGAACTGCCAAAAAGACCTCCTTCAAGCAACGCATCAACAACAACGCCCACAACAGCAAAGAGCTCTTCAACATCGTGAAGGAACTCGCCAACCCCAGCTCCAGCTCTAACGACATCCCTCCGTCACAAGACCTCTGCGACTCTCTAGCCACCTTCTTCCACTGCAAGATCATAGACATCCATGACAGCTTCAACACTCAGACCTCCCCAACAGCCGCCGACACCTCAAACTCACTGCCCCCCAGTCACACCGGCCTCCTGCTCTCCTGGAACCACGTCAACGACGAAGACACCATCAAAACTATGAACATCATCCACTCCAGCTCACCATCAGTCCCCTGCCCTCACCACATCTTCAACAAAGCGAGCTCCATCTTTGCAACCCAACTCCAGAAGATCTTCAACAGCTCCTTCGAGACCGCCACCTTGCCGGAGAGCTGGAAACACGCAGAGAACAACACCCTACTCAAGAAACCCAAGGCGGACCCAAAAGACCTCAAGAACTTCCGGCCCATCTCCCTGCTCCCATTCCCGGCGAAATTCATCGAGAAGATTGTCAACAGACAACTGATCCCCTTGCTCGAAGAGAACAACACCCTGGACTCATCCCAATCCGGATTCCGCAGCAACCACAGCACAAAACCGCCCTCATCACCGCCACCGACAACATCAGGACCCTGCTGGACAACGGCAAAACCGCGGCCCTCATCCTCCTAAACCTCTCGGCCGCCTTCAACACAATCTGCCACCACACCCTACACACACGCCTTCACAATGCAGGGATCCGCGACAAAGCCCTGGACTGGATTACCTCCTTCCTCACCGACAGAACCCAGAGAGTTCGCCTTCTCCCATTCCGATCCGAAGCCACCAAGATCACCTGCGGGGTACCCCAAGGATCATCCCTCAGCCCGACCCTTTTCAACATCTACATGACACCGCTCACCAACATAGTCCGATCGCACGACCTCAACATCGTCTCATATGCCAACGACACCCAGCTGATCCTCTCCCTCACCAAGGACCCTGCCACCGCCAAAACCAACTTCCACCAAGGAATGAAGGCCGTTGCCGAATGGATGAAGAACAGTCGCCTGAAACTGAACTCGGAAAAGACGGAGGTCCTCATCCTCGGCTCCACCCCCTCCGCCTGGAACAACTCCTTGTGGCCGGCCTAGCTGGGAGCTGCGCCGACACCAACCGACCACGCACGCAACCTGGGGTTCATCCTGGACTCATCACTCAATGATCCAGCAAGTCAACGCCGTTTCCTCCTCCTGCTTCAACACCCTCCGCATGCTTCGCAAGATCTACAGATGGATCCCCACCGGAACCAGAAGTACGGTCACCCAGACCCTCGTCACCAGCAGGCTGGACTACGGAAACGCCCTCTACGCTGGAACCACGGCCAAACTCCAGAAAAGACTTCAACGCATACAGAAACGCCTCTGCACGCCTCGTCCTCAACATCATGTGCCAGAGACACATCACTGCCCACCTGAGAGACCTGCACTGGCTCCCCGTCAACAAGAGGATCACCTTCAAGCTCCTCACCCACGCTCACAAAGCACTCCATGACGCCGGACCAACATACCTCAACAAACGATTCACCTTCTACACTCCCAATCGCCAGCTTCACTCCGCTGACCTTGCCACCGTTCCACGCATCCACCGAACGACCACTGGAGGCAGATCTTTCTCCCACCTCGCCGCCAAGACATGGAACACCCTCCCCATCCACCTGCGACAGACCCAGGACCTGCTGACCTTCAGGAGACTCCTCAAGACCTGGATGTTCGAACAGTAGCAGCTTCCCCCCCTTAGCGCCTTGAGACCCTCGCGGGTGAGTAGTGTGCTCTACAAATGCTTGATTGATTGATTGATTGAAAGAAGGGAGAGAGCAAGGGAGGGGAAGTAAGAGCATTAGAGACTTTTTTGTACCTGTTTTAAATCCTAGTTTGGAGAGTGTTATGTACTAAGAGTGGTGATTGATGTTTGTAGATGTTATTCAAATTTATGCATGAAATTTCTTTTAGTGTTGAAACTGATAGGAGGAATTCTGTTTTTGTTTGAGTTTCACTTCTCTTTGGGGAATCCAGATTTTGGTAATCTGACAAAACAGTGATATGCTTTGATACAGTGAAATAGTTTCAACCTCCCAAGCTACAGCCAGCCCAAACACACTTTGGGGCATATTAACAAGGGCTTTATCTCTGCTTTTTTGGCTTTTAAAGCCAAAGAAGCGGAGATAAAAATATCGCCCTATCAACAACAGGGTGCTTACATGTCAAATCGCCTGTTAGCACCCTTTTTCACTACGCTTCATTTGCATCTCTAATGAGATGCAAAGTGGGCGTTCCAGAGCAAAATAATAGGAGAAATGTCGCTAAGCAACATTTCTCCTATTATCAAGCTTCACGCTAACCCTGTTAGAGACAAAAAAAGCAGCGCTAACCACGGTTAACACTGCTTTTTTACGTCTGCTAATTTTCAAACTTAGCCATGTAATCCAATGGGAGGTGGATTACATGGCTAAATCCACCATGGGCTATCAACAAGGATATCCCTATCCTTGTAGTTTTATCACTGCATAACCAGCGATAACCTCCCAAAATGCCGATATCGCTGGATTTTTTATCGCCTAGGCGTTAGCGTTGTTAATAATGCGATATCCAGGCGATATTATCCAGCGATAGCGGGCATTAAAAAATTACGCCCTTAGCGTTAATTTTCCCCGTTCCTTGTTAATATGCCCCTAAGTCTCTTGGAACTTGTAGTATCAGATTCTCATTCAGAGTACTGGCTGAAAACAGAGGGGCATATTAGCAAGACCGGCGATAAAATTATCGCCGTTTTAGCGGCTGGCAACTGCAGCTAAAACGGCGATAATGGGCTTGCTAATTTGCGTTATAGAATTCCAATAGAAGCCCAGGTTAGATGTCCTGCACAAAAAAACTGACAGCACACTGACGCATTCCACTCTGTACAATGCCAGTGAACATAAATAAAAACGAAACCAACAGAGTGAATTTGTTTTATTCTATGGCAGGAACAGAGGCTTTGGATTAGGCTAGTTTAAAGTTGGGCTACTTCATTCAATGCCACACCCACCCCAGGTTTATGGTAAAACACCTTAAGAGTGGAATCAGAAGACCCATCCGCCACAGCCATTATGTCCTCTAAACGAGAACCAGTGGAAAAGGCTTTGTGAGCCGCAGCTCCACACACTGAATGTGACACATCCATCCCAGCCTCAGCCAAAATCCACTTCACCCAACAGGCCAGAGTAGCCGAAGAGACCGGGCGGAAAGGTTTCTGTAATGAAACAAGCAATTTCCCAGTACAATCATTCCATAATTCACGAATACACTATAGACGATGAGGAAAGGCAGGACGACTAATACACCAGAAGCAGTTTTAGTACATCTAGAAATAAAAAAAAAGTAATTCCTGAGGGATTAAATACTCTACCTGCCAAATCCAAGGCTCTTACATCTGAGACCCACCTGTAGGAAATGAGACATAGAAGGAGCATATGTTTCGCTGACAATTGTTTGCAAGAAAGTTTTTCATTAGCCGACCAGGCTCTGAGGAAACGCAAAACCACATCTACATCCCACAGTATGGAATATTTATCTTGAGATGGACGAACCATCCGACTGCCCATTAATAACTTGCAGACCAAAGGATACTCACCCATTGGTTTACCATCAAGGTGTGGGTGACCAGCAGATATGGCGGAACGGAAATGATTCATCGTCCTATAAGCCAAGCCTTGATAAGCATTGTCCAGACGAAATTCACAATGATATGGATTCTGGACGCCACTGGATCCACACTCCGCTCACCACACCAAGATACCCATCAATGCCTGATCGATTCATAATGCTTGTCTGTAAAGTGCGTCCAGGACTGGGACAAGAAGAACATTGCATCCTGAGAAACTCTCAGAACTTGCTTACATCACCTGAAATTTCCCATGCCGTGAGGCACAAGAGCTCTTGAGTTACCAAAGGATGTGGTGGCCTGTCGGATCCTAAAGAAGTTTCGGACAAGATCGATGCCGCACTGGAGGGGCGCAGGATAGCCACATCGCTACGGAAACCCACACCTGGGCTTTCCATCAAGGCGTAACAAGAACCAACTCCACTGCCTGTCTGCTCTCCTACGACAGAACTCTCTGGCTCATCGAGAAGGGGGTAAGGCATGCAACAGACCTGTCGAACAGTCTTGGAGAAAAACATCCAGATTGATCGCACAAGGATCCAGCCTCCAACTGTAGAAGAGTGGGAGTTGCGCATTCAGGCAGGAGGCAAAAACATCAATTGTACAAGGACCCAATCGCAGATTCAGAAGATGAAAAATCTAATGGTTAAGCCTCCAATGGCTGAAGTCTGGAGTTCCAATGTGCTATCACATTGGACCTACCCGGGATGTATCGCCATCACTGATATATGATGTTGGAGACAATAATGCCATAAGTCTTTGGCAATCTCCGCCATAAGATCTTGTTCTGCCCAACCGACTGATGTATTGGACCACTAATACGTTGTCCATTCACAATAGAATGCAACAACTTGCTTTGCGTAAGGACAGAGTACGGACTGCAAAGGACCTGGCCAGCAGCTCCAGACAGTTGATGTGTAGGAGGAGTTCCTCCGGGGACCACCAGACTCCTCACGGCACCACAGAGCCACAACAGACTCCCCAGCCCCATCGACTGGCATCTGATTTGATCACCACATCCGTAAAAATGGCTTTGCCGTTCCAGGCATCCATGTGTTCTAACGACCAGGACATCTCCATCCTGGCCTCCTCGGATAAGGCTATCTGGTCTGAGTATGTCAAACTCTTGCGAAGATGTAGAATCTTCAGGTGCTGAAGGGCCTGATAGGGAAGCAGACGCGGACAAATAGCTTGGATGGAGGAAGCCAACAGTCCCACTAGGTGAGCCAGGGTCCTCAAGGATATAGTCAGAGAGGCAAGAGTTCTCCTCAATTCCTTTTTGATGGACAACCATTTCTTCAAAGGTAACAGAAGTTGGGCCCGGATAGAATCCACCTGCAACCCCAGGAAATCCAGTATCTGAGAAGGTATGATTGCAGTTTTTTCTGAATAGAGAACGAACCCCAGATCCTGAAGGAGCTGAGTCGTCACGAGAGATGAAGTAGCACTGTATCTTTACTCTGCGCCATGACGAGAATATCGTCCAGCTATATGATCAGTCGAACGCCTCACTCTCAGAGGTACTGGACCACCAGATGAAGAAGCTTGTTGAAACACCAAGGAGCTGAGGAAAGACCAAAAGGCACGGCGGCAAACTCGCACCACCAATGGTGGCATTGCAATTAAAGAAAACTTCGATGTGGGGCAAAAATGGGGACCGCTAAATACCCACCTTTGAGATCGAGACGAATCATCCAGTCTCCTTCATGTAAAGGGTCGTTTAACAAGCGTATGCCCTCTATCTTGAAGTGGTTATACAAAACCCACGAGTTGAATTTCTTGAGGTTTAGTGCCAAACAAAACACTTGATCTTTCTTCGGAACCAAAAATATTGTACTGACAAATCCATGCTGATGCGGAGTTGATTCCAACACCGCCACTTTTACCATAAGAGAACGAACCTCGTCGTCTAGGAGACTGCACTCTGTTTGGGAAAAAAGAAGAGAATAGGGTTGCTTTTCCTTTCTTGGGGAGAAGTAAAACTACAGACGGAAGCCCTGAACAGTCTGCAATAACCATGAATCCTGACATATGATCCTCCAAATATGAAAAAACATCTGAATCCTTCCCCCCATCATAATCTCTGGGGCTGGAAGAATGCTCACCTAAATGAGAGACATTAGCGGCCCTGTCTGCACCTCTGAAGCCACCTGGATGCGCACATCCACGATCGCCTCTATTGTGGGTGGGGTAGAAGTTGGAGGTACAGATTGGGCAGGTCCTCCTCTGGGTGCATATCCATGTGAAGCATGTTGGAAACCATAGCCTGGCACTTGGCCTCAGTAGCGTCCAGCCCTGTGAAAAAGGCCCCTGTTGAAAACGTTTTTTAAAGATGACCGGGCTTTATCCAGGGCAGAAAAGGTGGACACATATTTGCCCAAATATTTTACAAATGTGTCCTCAAATAGCAAACCATTAGGCATGTTGCCCCTCTCCTTAGGGGTCAGTTCTGACAACTGTGGATCAATCCGCATGAGGATGGATTTGCATTGTTCTGTAGATAAGGTGCAGTTAGCGTTAACCAACAAACACAGTGCCCTTTGCGCCCATTCCAGAATTTTACCAGGATTGAGTTGAGAATTATTATGTTTAGTCTGAACGGCCAAATCCAGGATAATGGTGAGGGGGCCAGAAATGTCTAAAAGCTTGCCCTGGCATCCATGCCACGCCCTATGCAGTCGTGTTTTGGGGTCGTAGCCATATTAGGATCTAATTCTGGTGCATCATCCACCTTGCCCAATAGGAAGGGGCAGCAACATTCTGACCGCAAAGAATTGCGCACTTCGCACTCAAAGCCCTGCCATGGGTTGTCTTGGACTTAGTGGGAAACCCCCATGCAGGCGTCTATTCAGTAGGACAGGGGTGAACTATATTTATGGGGCCAAAGAGTAGATTTTTGTTGGCAGAGATTCCAGTCCCACATGGCGTACCTTACGTTTGTGTTTAGTCACTGGTTGATACTCCCCAGAACAGCTTACGAATCGCAGGAGGAGAAAGATGAAGCTGATGATACATCTGCCACCGGGGGAGAGGAGATTGTGGACAACCCAAAAGGGCTGTGTGGGCCAGTACTCTCACACTCATGGTCCCTAAGGATGGAATTGACAATCTGTGAAAGAACCTCCACCGAGGAGGAGCCCTTAGAAGAGGTACTCCGGGCAACACCCGACTCATTTAAAGCCTTACATTGTGAAAAGGAGTCCTCAGAGGGTCCTACCAACTCACGACACCCATCGCACATTAAAGATTGCATAAATGGGTGTAAAGCCTTACTTAAGGCCCGATTCATGGAATCCTGCACATGGGTGTCCAGTGCTTTCACCATCACTCTTCCATATGCTGTTCATAGGGCACCTCAGCATAAGCTTCGCGCTCATCAGCGTAGTCTCGCATCATGAAGAACCAGAGGGGAGGGAAGAGGTTCCAGGGGGAGAGTAGTCCCAAGGTCTGGGTTCAGAAACTTCCATGAGACTCTCAAGTGGCAAGAGATGCCCAGGCCAGACCAAAAATATGTTTTAATAATAATAAATGCGGAGGAAGCCACCCAAACTCTCCTAGGGCGTTCACCGGGACAGAAGGAGTAACCAATACTTTCCAAGCACAGCGCGTGCAGCCGATCAGGAGAAACAGAAAGAGGATTAGTCCTCCTCTACGAGCCCAGCGTGCCCGTCTTGGGCAGTAAGGCTTCTTCGAGCAATAGCACTCCATCGCTACAGGCTGAAGGCAATGGTACAATATAGCCTTATAGCCCGCCGTAGCGGGCTATACCAGCTATTAAAGGCCCGCTGCAGCGTTAAAGGCCCGAGCCGAAGGCGAGGGACTTTAACAAAAGCAGCGGGACTTTAATAGCGGTATAGCCCTGCTACGAAGGGCTATAAGGCTATTAGAACATTCTGCCACTAGAGGGCAGAATGTTCTAATAAATTAAACAAAGGCTTCTCAAAGCTCGAGGGGATTTAAATCCCCTCGAGCTTCGAGAGGCTTTTGTAAAACATTGGAATGTTGCTCTGCGGGCCTTTACCGGCCCGTAGAAGCACGGAGCACTCCATTGTCTACAATGGAGTGCTCCACATTCCAATGTTCTAATAACACGTAAAGCACGTAAATGATAATGCAAAAACAATAAACAGACTACTTATCTCAGCTGCTGCAGCAGCAAAGAAAGAGGAAGGACTGTGGTTGTAAGGAAATATATAGTGTTACCTGATCCCGGTGATTGGTGGAGAGATGGACTACTGGGGATCATGGGATATGTACTTTAAAGGTTATATTTATTTCATTGGCTGCTGTAATTCACGAAGAAAAACAAGGAGAAGCGTAATCTCAAGCCTCCGTTCCTGCCATAGAATGGACAGGCAGCCCTGGGAGTACAGAGCTGATGCTTTACACGCCTGGCCGGGGCTGCTTTAAAAGTATGCCCCTGCTTCACGTCATTTCTTGGTGGTCCCTGGAGACTCTCACTTATTGAAGGCCGGGCTGGCACCATGTCAGCCTGTAGGCTGTTGAAATCTCACCACCATGCAACTAGCACATGCGTACTCATACTGTGTCACTCAATTATAATAGAAAGGTGAATGATAATTGTTTTTTGTAATTACCATTCATAAAGTTTATAAAATTACTAGGGTACAGCCCCTCCACCCAGCTTCAGAAGCTACCCCTGTCTGTCTGTCTGTCTGTCTGTCTGTCTGTCTGTCTGTCTATCTAACTATCTATCTATCTATCTATCTATCTATCTATCTATCTATCCATCTATCTATCTATCTATCAATTACAGAGTTGCATTAGCCACTCTGCAGTTATAGTTAGGGTTACCAGAGATAGGTATATTTAAAGTTTTGGTTCCTTAATAACTTTACACACGTTTGACTAATGTCTGCAAAACTTTGCAGATCTACTGCCTCAATGTTATGTTCATGACATGAATGGACCTTTCACCAGCTTTACTCACTGCCAGCCAGCCCAGCTTAAACTCCCCATACGACCCTACAAGCCTTCAGCCCTTAAACTCGCTTCGCTGAATTGTCGCTCTCTCCCCAAACACGCGATACTGATCAACCACCTCATAGAAGACCATGAGATAGACATCCTCTTCCTGACGGAAACGTGGCTCACCCCACACTCTGAGTCAGACATGGCGCTAGCCACCCCACCGGGCTTCCTCATTCAGTCCCTCCCTCGCCCATTAGGTAGAGGTGGTGGTGTCGCCATTATTTACCGGGACTATCTCACCTGCAAATCTAACGATGCGCAGATTCCCGACTCTGAAAGCCTACAGTTCACAATCAAGCTAGACCCGACTAACTCACTCTCAGGGATCCTAGCATACCGCCCCCCCGGTAATCCAGGTCTTTTTGCCAACACTCTCCTGGATACAGTAGCAACACAGGCCCACTCCATCACCAATTTCATGATACTAGGAGACTTGAATATTCATTTCGATGACCCTTTAGACTCTGGGGCAGCCGACCTGATCACTGAGCTGGCGGCCCTTGACATCCGTCTTCTTAACTCGGGAGCCACGCACATCAAAGGTCACCTGTTGGACCCTGTGTTCACGAGCACCCCCTCAATGCAAGCGAGAGAATCCCTTCCCCTCCCTTGGACGGACCACTTCCTAGTCTCCTTCCAACTTCCAGGAACTTTTAGGAAACCTCAAAAACTGCCTACTTACACCAGGGACAGGACCTGGTCCAGACTCCCCACCGAAGAATGGGCCAGTATCCTAAAATCAACTACCCCAGCATACGCAGAAGACCCGGCTAACGCCGATAGTAAATTTAGAGAGTGGATTACGACCTCCCTGGACTCCGTACTCCCACTCAGAACGCGGGAGGACAAAAACGGTAAATCAGGTTCCGCCCCGTGGTACACCCCGGAACTTCGACTACTCCGTAAAAACTGTAAGAGAGCCGAACGGCTATGGAGAAAAGACTGGCAGAACGCCAGCAAAGAAGCCTACCACAATGCAGTTAGACTTTACAAAACTGCCATTAAGCGCTCCAAAGCATCCCACTACGATACTCGGATAAAAGAATCCTCCAATTCATCCAGGGAATCTTTCCTTATCGTAAAAGAGCTACTGAAAGTACCAACCACTCCTTCCTCCACCACCCCCCAGGTAGACAGAAGCAATGAATTAGCCACCTATTTCAATTACAAAATTGCCCGCATCTTAACATCCCTTCCCCCTCCATGTCCCTCTAGCCACATGAACTATAATTCACCCCCTAGCCAGACTGGAATACGCTCCCAACTTGCGACATTTAGGCCAGTAACCCCCAACGAGGTAGAAGCAACCATGAACAATATGAAAAGCGGATCACCTCTGGACCCTGCACCCATTAGATTCCTTAAAACCGTAGCTCCCGTCATCACCCCCACGCTCACGGAGCTTATTAACAGCTCACTCGCTCAGGGATCTGTCCCCGCTAGCTGGAAAAGTGCGGTGGTGAAAGCACTCCTTAAAAAACCCCAGCTCGACCCAGCAGATATGGCAAACTACCGGCCAATATCACTCCACCCTGGCATCAGCAAGGTAGCCGAGAAATTGGTCAACGGACAACTGTCTCAGTTTCTCGAGGCAAACAACATCCTACGGCAATCCCAAACTGGGTTCCGCCCGGGACACGGCACAGATACCGCCCTTCTTGCCGTCATCGAGGAGGCAAGGCGCATTCTAGATTCAGGAGGGTCAGTGGCAGTGATCCTCCTGGATCTTAGCGCAGCCTTCGACACAGTCAACCATCGTGTCCTTCTCCATCGGTTGGCGACAGCAGGGCTTACCGGGACGGCACTCAGCTGGATAGAGTCCTTCCTTACCGGACGCACGTTCCAGGTATGGGACGGCAACTACCACTCGTCCACCCTCCCCCTCACGAGCGGGGTCCCTCAGGGATCCTCCCTGAGCCCTACGCTTTTTAATGTATATATGGCCCCCCTTGAAGACGTAGTGACACCATTCGGTATAAAAATAGTGAGCTACGCCGATGACACACAACTGGTCGTCTCCCTATCCCAACTAGACGACCACCCAGACAACCTGGCAAACTGCCTCACTGAAATCCACGGTTGAATGTGTGAATCATCATTAAAACTAAACGGTTCAAAAACCGAAGTGATGCTCATGGGTAAACAATGGGTGACCATCCCCCCAGCGGTCTGGCCAGACATGTTCGGGGAAATCCCCATCCCGAAACACGAAATTAAGACCCTCGGAGTCTGGCTAGAACCCGACCTCTCAATGAAGACGCAAGCGGCCAAAACTGCAGGTACTTGTTTTGGGCTTATGCGCACTACCCGCAGGATTCTTCCCCTACTTCCACCCGCGTCCAGGAAATTATTAGTCCAAGGGCTCATACTGTCACGGTTGGACTATAGTAATACGGTCTATTTGGGAGCGCCTGAGGCTACCCTGGCGAGACTGCAACGAACACAGAATGCAGCAGCCCGTCTACTCATGTACCTTCCCTCCAGAGTGTCAGCCAAACCTGCCATCAAGGCCCTGCACTGGCTCCCTGTGCGCCAAAGGGTGGAATTCAAAGCCATGTGCACGGCATACAAACTGATCAACGGATCGGGACCTGTGATTCTCAGCGGCCTGGTTACTCCATACAAAGCACCCAGAGCTCTACGGTCCGAAAACGAGCACCTAGCCAACATCCCCAAATTCAAAAGGACACGTACCGGAGGCCGACGCTTCTCTGTAAAAGCGTCCACTGGATGGAACTCCCTCCCACGTTCCCTCAGACTGGAACCCAGTTATCTGATTTTCAGAAAAAAACTTAAAACCCTTCTATTTCCTAAATAAGGCCCTCTCTCCTTCTCCCTCTCATCTGGATAACAAATTTTCATAGCGCGGGGATGCCCTCGGGTCACCAGGCGCTTTACAAGTCGCTAAATAAATAAAATAATAAATAAATAAATGTTATTCTCGGAGTAGTGAAAGGTTTGTAGCATTTGGTCAAGGTGGTGCAAAGAAAAAAGGGGTCCCAAAGCGGGCATAAAATCTAATGCATTTTACATAGACTTTTGTAAACCATCAGTTGGATTTGTACGAAATGTGGCAGCATGATAAATTATGGTGCACAGATGATTCTATGGGGGTATGGCAGATAAGTAAGGTAAGTATCTTTAAAGTTTTAAGTGTTTTACACTTAGTTATACCTGTGGCCGTGGTAGTACTCTATTACAAAAAGAGACATTTTGGATCTAGAAATTTAACACTATGATGTCATATGGTCTTAATGACAAAATGGAAATGAGTTACTTCTGATTAAGCTCATGAAGAGCACGCTTGGGGATGCCTTGTGCATTTTCCTTATATATCAAGGGAAGTTCAGTTTAGTGTTCATACATTCTTGCTATTATACACTTAAACCCATGGTCCTTCACTGTTGCAAAACATCAAAAATTCATGTTTTGCAATCATATACTAGAGTTTAAATCACATATCATGTCTTTGATCACGAATGTTATCGTGTTGAGACTTATGCCTTAGATTCATGAAATCACTGCACCTATGAAACATTGTTCATTGGGGTATTGCATGACTGTCACACACGATTACTAACCTAAGCTGGCCGCTGCTAAACGTCGCGGGAACTTCAGTTTTTATTCAAAAAGGAATGTCACTTACTGGTTATGGTCAACATGTGAATACATGTAAATTTTGATAAACTCACAGATACTGATCTGTAGACGGTGTTTAGATTTCATACAGCCATTAAGATTTCACGCATAAGAACTAGTTATAAGATGGACGCCGTAGCAACTGAACTTTATGCTATCGATATTGTGGAGTGGTCCTCTGTTAGTATTGCTTCTGGTTTGACACCACATGTATGGTTAATTACGCCGGGTCAAACGCTTTTCGGATTACACAGCGGTAGCAGAACCAGTTACATGATGTAACCACTAAAGAAAAATTTAACATTGCAGAATAGGTACGTGATGTTTGAAAATATAATGGCAGATGAGACAAGGTTGGTAATTTGTGATGCAATGAAGTTGTGAATATTTTGGTCCTTTGTGTTTCGTTTTTGTATCAGTTATTTTCCAGATGCTATAACAACCGCGAAAGCATTCGAGTATGTTTGTTTCAAAAAGGTACGTCTCCTAGAGAAGGAACAAAGTGGGTGCATGTGGTGTGACACAGCGGCTCACATAAATGATACGTTGCAAGTCACTATAACTCAATATTATGATTCATATGTATACATCATAGAAACACCATGGTGTTGGTTGGATTGGCAATAATACATGAGTGGAGCAGATTCCTTTGAGCTTGAACTTTATGAATACACTAACCCCTTGTAGTTGACCACAGTGAAACTTATAGTGACATTGGTTGTTGTGCATGATCCTTGATAAATCAAGATACTAGTAGGTCTTAGAAGTGATGATATTTTTTTAAACTTTGTTTTTTCATATTTATTCAATACAGTGGCCCCTGATGAAGGGACGTCTTGTCCCGAAATGCATTGGGCAATGGCAATGTTGTAATGTGAAAGGCACAGATGAAGATTTTGTTACTCCATCTGAATTTTGGAAAAGGTTTTGAATAACAATGCTGTAATTGATCACAAAGATGATGCACATTTTTTATTTTGTTTACAAATTGTGAAATATATGAAGCATTTAGTAAACGAATTGGCTGTATGTGAATTTGTGATTCAAATTTGTGTACACAGTTTGGTTTAACATCGCACTGACAGTATTTAAATTGTTAATATTGTATGTTAAACACACCAGGCAGTGCATACAGGCTTTCAGGCACACATTTGGCCCTGAAGATGTCATTTTAGTACGGCAATACTACCAAGGTATGTTGCGATGACAAGTCATTAGCTGTTTGGCTAATGACTGCTTTTCCAAAAGTTAAAAGCAGCCATGTTGTTTACAGCTCGACTTTCCCTGTGTTATGCGTTACGCCTTGTAATGTAGGTATTAGGTTTGGTATTTTTTTCATACCTATTATGACTTTATTAAAGTGGTAATAGATAGGGGAAAATATTTATAAGTTTATATATCTATATTTTTATCACAGAGTACCGCGGTACCCAATAAAAAAGAAATTAATAAAAATTGGAAATACACTATAAGACTATATAATATATAACTATAGTGTGATAAAGCATACTTTCAATGTTTTACATATTTAAATATGCTGAAAAAAAGTGTAGAGAGTAGCCTGTTAATTACTGTTCCCCGGAGAGTGCTACAAAAATATAGAGACATTTAGAAAAATGGTAACCGTACAAAATTATTTTGTGGTACAGTGGTAGTATCACGCTACTCCCTATTTGTACAAAATAAAATATAGAAACGTATAAATATTTTGCACTACCTTTTACCTACTGCACTATCCTAAAATAAGCATCTGTGCACCATAATATCTAATCCGGCCAAGTTTTAACATAATTAGAATGACGAATATCGCAATACGCAAAGTAAAAATATTTATGTAAAATGCATTGAATTCAAAGCACGTTTTGGGACCCCCACAACATTTACATATTACAACATATATTTTACAGGGGAAACTTTTACATCTTTTGACATACTTTAAGGCAAAATTTCCTTTTATTTACATACTCCACTTTATGCCATTCCACTGTCCAACTGTTCACTTTACACCACTCCACTGTACACAATTTACAGTTTACAGCACTACAGTATACACCACTACACTGTAGGCTAATCCACTGTACATTACTCCACCCAAATACGCTGTATGCCACTGCAATTGACACCACTACACTCCATGCTATTATACTGTTCCCCATGGTATTCTATTACACTTTCATGTATACCACTTTACTGGATGCCCCTAAACTGTACAGCTTTCAACTTTACACCATTCCACTGTACCCAGCTCCAATTTATGCTATTTCACTATATGCTATTCCACTATGGGCCACTTGATGGTACACTACTGGAGTGTACGCTATTCCAGTGTCCACAACTACACTCTACGCCACTGCATTGTACTGAAATGAACTATACGCCACTGCACGGTATCACAATCGACTGTATGATATTTCACTTTACAAGACTACATTCTGCGCCACTCCACTAAAACCACACTTCACTGTACGTGACTATAGTCTACACTTCTATAATTAACCCTACTGTACGCTAATCCACTATATGGCATTTCACTGTACGTCTGAACAGTTAACACCACTAAACTCAATGTAATTACACTAAACACTAATACATTTCACAGTATTATACTGTATCACACTCCAATTTATGTTACTCCACTATATGCTATTGCACTGTAACTTATTACACTGTACCCCACTGTAGTCTACACTATACCACTCTGCACCACTGCACTGTATGGCACTCCAATATACACCACTCCATTTGACACAATTTAACTTTACAACACTACACTGTACCACATGCCACTGTATGTAAGCCCATTGTATGCCACTCAACTGTACTCCACTCCATTGTATAGCACTCACGGTATACCCAGCTCCAGTGTACACTATTTCAGGATATGCCACTCCACTGTACACCACTCCACTGTATGCCATTTCAGTACACAATATTCAAATATGGGCCCTTTCACTGTACAACATTCCAGTGTATAGCAATTCACTGTACTCTACTTCACTGCATGTGAATACACTCTGCAATATTTACAGGACGTGAATCCACTTTCCCACACTCCGTTGTATGCTATCCCGCTGTATATCACAGCAATGTACACTACTACACTCTATGCCACTCCAATACACGCTACTCTATTATATCCGAGTTCACTAAAAGCCACTCCATGCTACTCCACTCTACGCCACTCCGCTGTATGCCATTCGACTGCACGCTACTCAACTATACCTCATTCCACTTTACTCCACTATCTGCCACTCTTCACTTAATAACACTCCACTTCACTGAACTAAACTGGATGAATATTCCAAAATTGTTACTGACACTATAAAAACCATTCAAATTTACAAACAATAACAAAGGTGAAACATAAGTTATAGTTAGGAAAACTTTTTTTTATGTTTTGTTATCCAAACCCAAATTAAACTCCACAAACATTTGGAATTCTACACTTATAGTTATCTCTTTATTGCATGATTCATGCACCACTTACGCATGTATTTCTCTTATTTGTGCCAAACACACCTGCAACTACACAACCATAACAAATTCAAAACTTATCTGTTAAAATGATAATTTACATACCTCTTTCACATTACTATGTCATACTCATAACTCACATTGATAGTTAAGCACCACCTTTGAATTAATTTCACTTGCGCACTTCCGTACACAGTCTTCTCACCTCGCTTGTCACACTATACTAACAATTATATTGGCACCTGGCTTCTCTGACCACCTCACAATCTTTTAGTTTAATGGCCTAAATCAGTATACATTTGGCCTTATGACATTCGCTAGAAAACCATGGTGAAGACTGGGATGCAGGTAGATAAGAGGAGGCAATTTCCTAGTACATAGATGATGCAAAGCCTTGAATAAGGATGTATGAAAATGTATAATGGGGAGCTCGTTGGGTAATCAATTCTCATATGGGGCAAGGATTCTGATAAATTGATTATAAATTTGCAATAATTTGTTGGGTTTAGTTGACAATTTAGCCCATTTATCAGATTTCCTATTGCTACCAAGAGACAAAGCAACCCCTAACTGTTTGTTTTTTTACGGAGTTTTATATAGCGCAAACGTGACCCGGTATCGGATATCAGAGCACTTTACATAGCACCAGTTGCGTTACATGAGGACACATTCATTTTTGTCAGGCACGGGGAGATTAAGTGATTTACCCAGAATCACAGGATGTTCAGCGTCATTGCCGAGACTCGAACCCAGTACCCCAGTTTCAAAGTCGACCATCCTAGCCGTTAGGCCAACTCCTCTCCCCACTCTTGTGCAGTCTGTGTGTTAGACATTGACACTCTTTTTCTCCTAATATCTTTCTGAAACACACAATACTACATATCTCAATCCTCCTCTCTTTCCTGTTCAACACCTCATATTCACTCTCTCCTGCACACACTTCCTAGCACCTCATTTACTTCACCAATCCACCAACACACACAATGCACCCAATCAATCAATCAATCAAAGACATTTATAGAGCGCACTACTCACCCGTAGGGTCTCAAGGCGCTGGGGGGAGGGGGGTGCCGCTACTGCTCGAACAGCCAGGTCTTCAGCTTCTTCCTGAAGGAGAGGTGGTCTTGGGTCAGCCGTAGGTCGGTCGGGAGGGAGTTCCAGGTCTTGGAGGCCAGGTAGGAGAAGGACCTTCCTCCTGTAGTCGCTCTTCGGATGCGGGGGACGGCGGCGAGGGCGTGGTTGGCTGATCGGAGGTGGCGTTTGGGAGCGTAGAAGTTGATTCGGTTGTTGAGGTAGCTCGGGCCTTGGTCGTGTAGGGCTTTGTGTGCGTGGGTGAGGAGGCGGAAGGTGATTCTTTTGTTGACGGGGAGCCAGTGTAGGTCTCTCAGATGTCCGGAGATGTGGCTGGTTCGTGGGATGTCGAGGATGAGTCTGGCGGAGGCGTTCTGGATCCGCTGGAGTCTCTTCTGGAGCTTGGCGGTGGTACCGGCGTAGAGGGCGTTGCCGTAGTCCAGTCGGCTAGTGACGAGGGCCTGGGTGACGGTCTTCCTGGTCTCGGTGGGGATCCACCAGAAGATCTTCCGTAGCATGCGTAGGATGTTGAAGCACGCCGAGGAGACGTTGTTGACTTGCCTGGTCATGGAGAGGGAGGAGTCCAGGATGAAGCCCAGGTTGCGTGCGTGGTCTGTCGGTTTGGGTGCGGTGCCCAGGGCGGGAGGCCACCAGGAGTCGTCCCAGGCGGAGGGTGAAGAGCCCAGGATGAGGACCTCCGTCTTGTCTGAGTTCAGTTTCAGGCGGCTGGTCGTCATCCATTCGGCTACCTCTTTCATCCCTTCGTGCAGGTTGGCTCTGGCGGCGGCGGGGTCGTCGGTCAGGGAGAGGATCAGCTGGGTGTCGTCGGCGTAGGAGATTATGCTGAGGTTGTGTTGGCGTGCGATGGCCGCGAGGGGGCTCATGTAGACGTTGAAGAGGGTGGGGCTCAGCGAGGATCCTTGAGGGACGCCGCAGATGACTTCGGTGGCCTCTGACTTGTACGGTGATAGGCGGACTCTCTGTGTTCTTCCGTCGAGGAAGGAGATGATCCATTCCAGAGCCTTCTCCTGGATTCCGACGTTGCTGAGGCGCTGTACTAGGGTGCGGTGGCAGACAGTGTCGAATGCCGCGGAGAGGTCTAGGAGGATGAGGGCCGCTGTTTCTCCATTGTCCATCAGGGCTCGGATGTCATCGGTGGCGGCGATGAGGGCGGTCTCGGTGCTGTGGTTGGCTCGGAAGCCAGACTGTGAGGGGTCGAGGGATCCATTTGTCTCAAGGAAGGCGGCCAGCTGCTTGTTGACGGTCTTCTCGATGACTTTGGCTGGAAACGGGAGGAGCGAGATGGGGCGGTAATTCTTGAGTTCGGTGGGGTCCGCTGTGGGTTTCTTGAGAAGAGCGCTGAGTTCGGCGTGCTTCCAGCTCTCAGGGAAGGTGGCGGTGTCGAAGGATGTGTTGATGATGTCTCGCAGGTGGGGTGCGATGACAGCGTCGGCCTTGTTGAAGACGTGGTGAGGGCAGGGGTCGGTCGGCGATCCGGAGTGGATGGAGTTCATCGTGCGGATGGTGTCTTCGGTGCTGATCGGAGTCCAGGCGTGGAGGGTGGTGGTGGGGGGTGGTTGTTCGGTCGTGGTGTGCGTTGGTTGGTTGTTGAAGCTGTTGTGTATGTCCGCGATCTTGTTGTGGAAGTATGAGGCGAGGGAGTTGCAGAGGTCTTGCGATGGGGTGATGTCGTTGTTTCCCACTCACCTGTATGCACTGCATTTGCTTTAACTTTTGCCCCGTCAACATTTTGACAGCTGTGTACCACATTCACACACTTTAGCATATAATCACAACACCAATTGCCACACATGTCATCCAAGTGAATTAAAATTAACAAATAAAGTGTTTTTGGTTAACATGAATAGCTTGTAAATAATATTAGTGAGCTGTATTTAACATAACACTGCTTTTTAAGTTGACATGACTTCCACTTGTTGTACTTGAACATTCTAAAATGAACATGGTATGTTTCTCTGTCTGCGAAACTTTAGTTAAAATAAGTCTTTTAGAAATTTGTAAAATACCCTTAATTCAAGTACTTTTAGGGTCTTGTTTCTGTTGTCTTTTTAAAATATATCCTTTTTCATGTTCCTGATATCTCGGAGAAAGAAGAGCTTATCTGTATCTTTAAAAGGTAATGTCCTCTGGCTAGCAGAGGTTATGTATATCATTTTAAATGTAGCTTTATTTTCTCTGTAATGCATAATACTGTACTATTCATTAGTAAATCATTTCAATATGACGTGCTTTGAGTTTTACCATTGGATATTGTGATGTAACATTTGTTTAACCACATGTCGATACTGCGATCTCTCTGTCTTTATGGCATGCTGTTTTTGGGATGTTTTGCCTGACTTCTTCCTGTATTCCTTAGAGAGTGGACTTCGGGCCAGATTTAGATCTTGGCGGACGGGTTCCTCCTTCACAACGGTGACGGATATCCCGTCCGCCGAAATATAAATCTCATAGGATATAATGGGATTTATATTTCAGCGGAAGGGATATTTGTCACTGTTGTGATGGAGTAACCCGACCGCCAAGACGTAAATCAAGCCCTTAGTCTGTTTATAAATTCAATACTTAGGGCCTAATTACGATGGCGGTCGGACGAGTGTCCAACCGCCATCGCAGCTTGAATGTAACGGCCTGACATGTAGTTGGCAGTTCCACCCGCCTGATTACGATGCAACTGCCATGTAGACAATCAGAAAAATTTCTTTTTCCATTGTGGCTTGGGTGTGGTCCGGAAAATGACTGCAGCACAAGCTGCAATGGAAAAAGGCATTTTGCAAAGATATTTGGGGGGTACCACCTGTGCCCCCCTGACCTCATATAAAAGGTCCACATGTGACTGGGGCCCTGTTAGGGACCCCCAAAGTCCCTTTCAGTCTGTTTCTACATGGCGGTTGGACCACCATGTAAAGTCAGAGGGAAAGGGACATTGTAATCCCTACAGCAGTGCCTCTGTAGGCATCATTCCTCATTGTAGGGATTACGGTTAGACCGACGTCCCGACCAGCTCCTTGAGCCTGTCTGAGGTATCGGTCATTCCCTCCAACCACTGCGCTCCGACTGACCACATCATAATGCGGCGATGGGATGGCAATCCTGCCTGTTGGGTGGACCACCACCGATGGCCTGTCGGTGGCGGTCCGCCCGACATCCTAATCGGGCCCTTAGATAATTCTTGCTAATGCATCACTTTGTCTTTTGCTAGACTGTGTCTGGTTCAGGCTATTTTACTAGAATAGTGACTGAGCCCTAAGCTAATTCCTATTATTTTGAATTTTTAGTATATATTGATATTTTGATTGGAGTTGACTAACCAATTATATTTGCCTTCTGTAATGATTTTGACTTTGAACCTTGTATGCTTTAAGTTTGATTTGATATGTTTTATCTCTATTCCAGAGTATTCGTCCTTTGAGACTCACACAAGGAATTCAATCCTCAAAATGAGCACCTAATAATTTTAGTGACAGTTTTGGGAGAACAAATTAGCATCAACACTGGCCACTGCTTTGTGTTTTCTGCAGAGAAGCCGAGAGTGGATGAGCATGCATTCTGAATTCCTTTATGACAGTCTGAGGGTTCAATGACACCATATTGTGATAAAAAATATTGTTTACAAAAATATTGTGCCGAAAATATTGTATATCACAATATTGTTGTCCTATATCTATAATGGAAATTACAAACATATTGAAAACAATATTATTGACTCTAATATCATCCAAAACAAACAGAAATACTGTTTTTCTAATATATACACAGTTTAAAGTAGTAAATTTTAAATATTATAGTACATAAAATTAATATTATGTAAAGTAAATATATGCCACTAAATATTTAATATTATATATAAATATAGATATATATGAATAGTATAATAGAATTAATGAAAATCTTTTATTTTACATTACAATCATTTCAACTTTTTAATATTTTAAATCTAGTACTTCAGAAAACCTATATATTTATATACACACAAACTACATATACAAATAAAAAAGAAACTTAAAAAATATACATAATTCATTTACAAAATATATTACTTCATTACACCAATATATAAAATAATAAAACATTTTTTTTTTAAAACACATTAACTAAAAATAATATCAACAAAAAAATAAAAGCAAACAACATTAAATATAAACAAATAATAATATAAATGCTATTTCACCGATAATAGGGAATGTGTTGGACTCCAGATTAGATTTACTGGTCCCACTCCAGTTTAAGCAAGAGTAGGGAAAGTGTTGGAATTCGGACGGCCTCCATTTACTATTCCCACTCCAGTCTAAGTAAACGTAGGGAAAGCATTGGACTTTGGAGGAGTTAGAATTACTACTCCCACTCCAGTCTAAGCGATTGTAGGGAAAGCGTTGAACTTCGGAGGGATTAGATTTACTATTCCCACTCCAGTCTAAGCAACAGTAGGGAAAGTGTTGGATTTCGGAGGGTTAAGATTTACTATTCCCACTCCAATCTAAACAAAAGTAGGAACATTGAATATAAAATATTATTAAACTACAGAATATTATCAACTTCAATAAATAACAAAATTATTAAATCATTACTTATTTATTTAATTTTAATTATTACATAAAAAGGAAATCACATTTGAAAAACGAAAATCATTACAGGAACACAATCTAACGATTAATTCCCACTAAATAAATAAAAAAAACTAAACAAATAATATATATCTACAAATTATACATAATTAATGAGCAATTAATTAATTAAAATATATATATATATCAATTTACATAAAACATATTATATATTATTACCTTCTCACCCCATTCCTCCACAAAAAATAATAAATATGTAACACACAAATACAAAATAAAACACATATTAAAATAAATAAAACAGTACAACAATTACACAATAATTATTAAATTCAGTAACTTACATATTTATTAATCAAATAACTTTTAATTTACAAATATAGTTAATATTAAATACAATTACATTTAATTTTATTTACCTTCCCATCCTGTTCCCAAACAAACCCAGCAACCCACAACTAAACTATAACTTAAATAAATCACTACTGTACTATTTACATAAGCAACATTAAATTAAATAATATATTAACAATCACAAATAAATTAACATTATTTTGTATTATTCATAACTTATGTACAACTTAAGTACCTTCCCACCCTATAGCCCTACAAATCCAACAACCCACTACTAAAATATCACATACTATTATAAATAATAAAACTAAAATAAAATGTAAATAACAATTGTATTTAAAAAAAACAATACAACAGTTAAAACAATTAAAAATGTAATTAGCAATAATAAAACTAATTACCATTAAACATATTTCTATTTTAAATAACATTCCTATCTCCCTACAAACCCAATAACCTATGGACACTCTAAACTACTAATAAAAATGTTTTTAAATGACTAAATCACTGAAAATGACAAACTATATTTTACAAAATGAATAACAATTATACCAACTATAAATACTAACACCTAAAATTATAATAATATATTAACTACAACACAATTTTATTACTGAAAACGATATTAAAAAGAACAATATTCTTCCAAATTATATTATTCACCAAAAAAACAATATTCTTATGAACGATATTTATGTGCCATGATATTGTGACCTCAATATTTTGTCTAAAAACTCCACTGACGGGCAATACATTTGGCCTGAACGAAACAGCTCTCAATCATTGCCCACACACAACCCGAAAACACACAGCTACATAGGAGTGAATGTGTGCACACTATGCACTATACAGGAGTATTATGCTGCATGAGAAAACTACAGAAACACACCATCCTATAAAAAGCAAATACTCTTAGGGAATGCAAGAGTAAGTTAAACATAAAATGTAAACAGAAACATCATCATTGTTCCCAGGCAGCGAGAGCATTGTCTGTTTTTGCATGGTGTCACCGGTAGTGGGGCACAAGGTGAGGGAGGGCAGGACATTTACAGATGAGGCACTGACCATGATAGTCCCAACCCCTGGTGAGCTTCATCCCGTGCTCCCTAATGAATGAAAGGGGTGTGGGTTGTGCCCTAGGAGGCCACTGCTGGTACTTCCAACCTTATCTAGCCGTGGTAGGCTGGCAGTATCGGAGTTATCCTCATAGGGTAATCAGGCACATTGTGAGAAGTGGTGGCTCTCACTATATTCAATCAGTCAATCAGAAGGGATTTGTAAAGCATGGCTTATCACGCGTGAGGGTCTCCAGGCGCAGGGGTGGGTGATTCTTCGCTGCTCCGAGCTATTTGTTGAAGAGCCAGGGCAGCTAATGCAGCTGTTGAGGGTCAGAAGTAGGTCACATAGAGCCTGATTACGAGTTTGGCGGTGCAGCACTGGGTCCGCCAAACCTGTGGTCGAGCAGCATGCCAGATTACCAGTATTTCTTGTGTATAGTGGACTTTTTTTGACGTTCCCAAGGCAGTGCCTAGGAAATGGGCACCTCAATGGGAGCGCCAAAAACAGTTCCTGCACGGCTTGGACTGTAAAGCCAATGCCGTACAGGAACTGGGGTGCATGCACACAGGGGGGCACATGTTGTGCCCCCTGCATGCACCCCATGGTGCAGAGGCACAAAGGGGCCCTGGAGGGGCCCCTTTGTTTCCTTTCCACCATGCTTTCATGGAGAAGGAACCGCCATGAAAACCGTGGCAGAGAGGAAGCTCATTATATGCTTGGCAGGCCTGCCGCATATTGCGGCCTCCTGACCACTGCAACACCACCAGGGAACGGCAGTTCCCTGGCAGCTGCGTCAGGCAATGGCAGTCTGACCCCCCTAATTGTAAAAGGGCGGTCGTAAGACTGCCACCACCGTGCCCCCACCAGACTCTTAATTAAGCCCTTACTCCTTTGCAAATAAATATTGTGTCAGGGCTGGTAGACTGAAGCATGGCACCGAATGATGAAATAGCGACCACAGTGCTGGAGTAAAAAACTTGTGTCACTGTCTGGGATGCCATTTATAGGTCTGGCTTTACAATGCAGGTTTCTACCATGACTTATATCACTCGTCTTCTAAATTATACTTTGGGCTTCAAAGGAGTAAACATCTATCACCTCAAACTACTGGGTATTTGCTTAATATTCCACCTCTTAGGAAACAGATCCTATTGCAATGCATAAGGCGCGCTGCTTTCAGCATGTGGCAAGGCCTATTTGTGGAACACAAAAGTCACTTTAAAAAGTAGACTTCTACCTCTTGGAGCAACACACTGTCTATTACAAGCGGGTACTCGAGGGATAATACAAAAATTAAGGATGGAAGTTTTACAACTGAAAAATATTACCCTGCATTTACATACTTTTCTTGATGAGTTATGGTGTTACCTTTATCAGACAATCACTTCAGTCCTGAAGAAGGTCTAGAAAGCCTGAGGTTTCTCTTCTATGCAGCTGCGTCTCCGTGCCACTGTGGGCTCTCTCCATGCAGCTGCTTGCCCGTGCCACTGTGAGCTCTCTTCTATGCAACTGCTTGCCTGTGCCACTGTGGTCACTCATCCATGCAGCTGCGTGTCCGTGCCACTGTGGGCTCTCTTCTATGCAGCTGCTTGCCCATGTCACTGTGGGCTCTCTTCATGCAGCTGCGTGTCCATGCCATTGTGGGCTCTCTTCTATACAGCTGTGTGTCCATACCACTGTGGGCTCTCTTCTATGCAGGTGCTTGTCAGTGCCACTGTGGTCTCTCTTCTATGCAGCTGCGTGTCCGTGCCACTGTGGGCTCTCTTCTATGCAACTGCTTGCCCGTGCCACTCTGGTCTCTCATCTATGCAGCTGCGTGTCCGTGCCACTGTGGGCTCTCTTCATGCAGCTGCGTGTCCGTGCCACTGTGGTCTCTCTTCTATGCAGCTGCGTGTCCGTGCCACTGTGTGCTCTCTTCTATGCAACTGCTTGTCCATGCCACTGTGGTCGCTCTTCTATGCAGCTGCGTGTCCGTGCCACTGTGGGTTCTCTTCTATGCAGCTGCTTGCCCGTGCCACTGTGGACTCTTTTCAATGCAGCTGCGTGTCCGTGCCACTGTGGGCTCTCTTCTATGCAGCTGCGTATCCGTGCCACTGTGGGCTCTCTTCTATGCAGCTGCTTGTCCTCACCACTGTGGTCTCTCTTCTATGCAGCTGCGTGTCCGGGCCACTGTGGGCTCTCTTCTATGCAGCTGCGTGTCCGTGCCACTGTGGTCTCTCTTCTATGCAGCTGCTTATCCGTGCCACTGTGGACTCTCTTCTATGAAGCTGATTGTCCGTGCCACTGTGGGCTCTCTTCTATGCAGCTGCGTGTCCGTGCCACTGTGGTCTCTCTTCTATGCACCTGCTTGTCTGTGCCACTGTGGGCTCTCTACTATGCAGCTGTTTGCCCGTGTGACTGTGGGCTCTCTTCGATGCCGCTGCATGTCCGTGCCACTGTGGGCTCTCTTCTATGCAGCTGCTTGTCCGTGCCACTGTGGGCTCTCATCTATGCAGCTCCTTGCCCGTGTGACTGTGGGCTCTATTCTATGCAGCTGCATGTCTGTGCCACTGTGGGCTCTCTTCTATGCAGCTGCGTGTCCGTGCCATGGACCACCCTTGCTAGGATCGCACTCTCCCCGGCAGCTCTGAAATCTAGAGTCTAGAAAGCCTTAGGTTTCTCTTCTATGCAGCTGCGTCTCCGTGCCACTGTGGGCTCTCTTCATGCAGCTGCTTGCCCGTGCCACTGTGGTCTCTCTTCTATGCAGCTGTGTGTCCATGCCACTGTGAGCTCTCTTCTATGCAACTGCTTGCCTGTGCCACTGTGGTCTTTCATCCATGCAGCTGCGTGTCCGTGCCACTGTAGGCTCTCTTCTATGCAGCTGCTTGCCCGTGTCACTGTGGGCTCTCTTCTATGCAGGTGCTTGTCAGTGCCACTGTGGTCTCTCTTCTATGCAGCTGCGTGTCCGTGTCACTGTGGGTTCACTTCTATGCAACTGCTTGCCCGTGCCACTCTGGTCTCTCATCTATGCAGCTGCGTGTCCGTGCCACTGTGGGCTCTCTCCATGCAGCGGTGCTCTGCGTCACCTGGAAGCCAGCCCTTCCGTTGCAGGGTTCAAGACTACCCTGATTCCGGTTTTCCTCTTTGCGCGTTGTGACTATATTTATTTAGTGTTATTGCGGTGTAATTGTGCCGCTGCTGTTTATTTGTTTATTTGTTCACTTGGTTCATTTGTTTTCCCTTACTGCCCATTGCTGTGATCTATTGCTCCCCTTTGTCTCCCCTGTTTCCCGCTGCCGCTGACCTCTGACCCCTCCCCCTACCTCCCCCTCCTCTACATTATGGCGACCGCTGTGGGGGAGCACGTGTGAATCCTCAGACCTTGGTCCTAGGATCGCACTCTCACCCGGCAGCTCTGCAGTGCTCTGCGTCGCTCGGAAGCCAGCCCCTCTGTTGCAGGGTTCAAGACAACCCTGATTCCGGTTTTCCTCTTTGTGCGTTGTGACTATATTTATTTGGTGAAATTGTGCCGCTGCAGTTTATTTGTTCACTTGGTTCATTTGTTTTCCCTTACTGCCCATTGCTGTGTGCTGTTGCTCCCCTTCATCTCCCCTCTGTTTCCCGTCGCCACCAACCTCTGACCCCTCCCCCAACCACCCTGCTCCCGCCTCCCAGCTGCACGTCCCATCCCCCATCACTACATTATGGCAACCGCTGCGCAGTTGCGCCGCTGGCGTGCCAAAGGCAAGCCCGTCTGCTCCTGTCCACGACCCGAACGTGACCAGCACCAGGAACCCTGGTACTACGAGGCCCCACCACTATGACTCAACCACCTTCCACGCACTCAACCTCGGAAGACACGCCGACTGCGCAAGATCCTCGCCGAACACCACCCACGGGCAGTTCTAGTGCAGACCCTGCCGCAGATCCTTCACCATCGACAATGCTCCCACGACCGCCGAAGGCACGCTTGATGCACGCACCACCGAAACCCTGACTTGCATCCTTCTCAACATGTGCTCCCTGCACCGCCACACTGTAGAGATCTGGGACCTGATTGACACCCTCTCACCCGACGTCGCCCTCTTCATGGAAACCGGGACCAACACCACCTCCGGCCCCGAAATAGCCAATGCCATCCATGACGGATACAAGATCCAGAGAAAAGACCATCCGCACCGCCCAGGAGGAGGACTCGCCATCGCACACAAGACTCTCCACATCCAGCACGAGTGACCCCCCACTCCAACACAGAACACCTCCATTTCCAGATCCAGACAAGCCCCAGGACCACGCTACATGGCACCCTCATCTACAGACCGCCAGGACCTCGCACCCACCCCGCAACTACCATCGCCGAGCTCACCGCACCCCATGCCATCACCTATACGGACTACATTCTACTCGGGGACCTGAACTTCCACCTCGACAACGGCAACAACCCCGACTCCACCACTCTCCTCAACAACCTCGCCAACCTAGGACTGAAGCAGCTCGTCAACGAGACACAGCCTTCCCCGATCATTAGCGGATCGGCGCAGGCATCGGTTGTGCTGCTCTGGTGAACGATTTGTGATGCTAAAAAGAAATACGCTCTGGGGGAACAAGTGGGGGTTTTAAAATAGAAAACTCGTTTTTATGCTGCCATTAATTATTGAATTTGCTGCTACTCACTCTGAACCAGGAATTAAGTTGTGTTGGGAGTTTTAAAAGTGTATTAAATCTTGTATTGCTTATTTGCACGGGAGGCGGGAAGGAGCTTACTTGAATGCCCCGGGGAGACGACTAGTTACGCATTGCAAGCGGGTGTAGCAGTCTAGCAGCACGGGCCCCTACGTTCATCTCTCCTCAAAAGAGGCCGATGACGCGGCCGCGCCGCTGGTGCGCTGAAGGCGCGCCTAAGGCAAGCCCGTCTGCGCCCGTCCGCGCCCGACCGGGCCCAGGGGCCAGGACCCTTGGCCGCTTAATAGGAGAAAAAATGTCCTACACTTCTGAGCAGTTATATCAGATTAGAGATATGTCACCCTATAACTGCCCACAGAGGTTAGCCAAGTACTGTTATAAATGTCCCCGGTGCGGCTTTGATTTAGACTCTTGGCGTACGCCCGCAGGGGAGAAATGCCTGCCACTCTTAACGACTTTCAGGATGGCCCTTTTAAATTGCCGCTCACTGCCCGGACACACCATAGAGCTTTGTCTGCTCCTTAAGGAACATGATTTAGATGCCTTGTTTCTTACAGAAACTTGGCTTTCAAGTGTATCTGATCCAGCGGTAGTACAAGCCCTCCCCCCTGGATATGTGATTCAGAGACAGGACCGGGAAGGGAGCAGAGGAGGGGGCCTGGCTATTATTTTTAAAGACAAATTCAACTGTCAGATCACACCCGGCCTGATCCCAGATTGTGAAAGCTCGCTTTTTTCACTTGGCTTTTCACCTACAAGCACTTTCTCATTTATCGCCCGCCGGGCCCAACGGGCCTCTTTATTAGAGAGCTCCCGGATATTTTAGCTAAAGCGGTTAGCTCCTTCTCTAATTTTTCTGTTTTGGGTGACTTCAATATTCACTTGGATTTATCCTCGTCTGCAGATCCTGAGGCGATCATAGACAATCTGGGTGCTTTGACACTCACTTTGAAAGTGCTCGCCCCCACCCATCAGAAAGGCCACCTTCTCGACCCACTTTTTTCCAATATTGACAGTCTGGTGGTAGGAAAGCATAACCCCTGCCTTGGGCAGACCATTACCTGGTCCCTTTCGTTTGGACAATCCAGGAGGGTAGCCAGCCATGGGAAAAGGGAAAAACATGGTGCCGAAACTGTTCTAAACTTTCTGTTGAATCTTGGGCATCTACCCTCGACAACTCCAGACCGGTGTTAGGGGATGACCCTGAACGGGATAATCACATAGTCCATCGATGATTGTAATCATCCTTAGATACACTTATCCCGGAAAGCTGGATGACTAGGAAGAAAGATGGGCTCTGTGTAGCATGGTATTCCCCCAAACTTAGAGAACAGAAACAACTATGTAAACGCCTGGAGAGACGTTGGAGGAGGGATTTTTCAAGTGCGGAGAAAATTAAATACAGAGAAGCCATCAAAGTTTATAAAGCAGGAATTAAAAGTGCCCAAGCTGAGTATTATGGAGGAAAGATTATCTCCTCATCATACGCCCCCAGGAAAATTTTAAAAATTATGAAAACCCTTATCAAACCTCCGGCACCTCCACTGCCATCAGAGGACGTCTCAGGACGGTGTACAAGGTTGGCACAATTTTTTCATAAGAAAATTGATGACATTTACTCCACCTTTACTCCTCTTTTGATCACAGGAATGACCCCTGCAGAGGTAGAGCCCTGTTTCTTGGAGCCCCTCATTGAGACCATCCCTCATTTGGATATAAACTCCCTGAAAACCATGGAGCAGCTCAAATCGGGCTCCCCAAGAGATGCAGCATCTCCTGTGACCCTCAATCGGGTTTCTGACTCTGTCACACCAACCTTTTTGGAGCTTATTAACAGTTCACTGTCCTCTGGAATCGTGCCATCCATATGGAAGCAAGCTATGGTCAGAGCAATACTGAAGAAACCCTCCCTGGACCCTGAAGTGTTTGCCAATTATCGGCCAATTTCACTCTTACCAGGGTTCGCAAAGATATGCGAAAAACATGTTAATCATGTTCTCTCCACCTTTCTGGAGGGAAATGAACATTTACACCCCTCCTGAACGGGATTTAGACCCCAACAAGGCACAGAGACAGCCTTGCTAGCTGTGGTCGAAGAAGCCAGGAAAATTGTAGACAGTGGCGGGTCCGCGGCTATTATATTGCTCGATCTCAGTGCGGCATTCGACACTGTTAACCACCAACTTCTGATCACAAGACTTAGAGAGGTTGGGGTGTCAGAATCATACTTAAATGGCTGGAATCTTTCCTGACAGCCAGGTTTTTTCAGGTCTTTGAGGGTAGTACCAGCTCTGAAAGAATGCCACTACGATGTGGAGTGCCGCAGGGCTCCTCGCTGAGCCCTACACTCTTTAATGTCTATCTGCGCCCATTGGCTGAGGTGGTAAAACCCTTTGGGGTTAACATCATTACGTATGCTGATGATACTCAGCTGATTGTGTCCCTTAATAGCTTGGATAATACTAAGAGCAACTTGGCCAGTTGCTTGGAGGGGATCTACGTTTGGATGGATAATTCCTTCCTAAAATTGAATGCGGCCAAAACCGAGGTGATGTTCTTGGGTAAAACTAGTAATATGGACATCAACACGCTTTGGCCGCAATGTTTAGGGGTTATACCTGCCCCTAAAACTCAAATAAAAAGTCTCGGGGTGTGGCTGGATCATAGCCTGAAATTTAAGGAGCAGGCACGCAGGGTGGCAGGTACCTGCTAAGGTATCCTGAAAATGATCAGGAAAGTTCTTCCACTTCTGCCTTTTGTTGCCAGGAAGCTTTTGGTGCAAGCCCTGATTCTCTCGAGGCTTGATTATACCAATGTGCTTTATTTAGGGTCTCCATCCATAACCATCAAAAAATTACAAACAGTGCAAAACTGTGCGGCTTGTCTGCTGCTGCAGGTTCATAGGCAGGAATCGGCTAGATCTCACATTAACTCTCTGCATTGGCACCCGGTGGCGGAGAGAATTCAGTTCTAGGCCTTGTGCATTGTCCATAAGGATCTCTTAGCTAAGGCCCCGCCGGTCCTTCGAGCCATTATTCTCTCATACCTCCCAAACAGATCCCTCCGTTCTGAGAAAAAACATCTAGCTATAATTCCTAGAGTACAGCGAGCCCGGAGTGGGGGACGTCTTTTTTCCCTCATTGCGGCTAGAGGTTGGATTCAGCTCCCAGATCATATCCGACTTGAGACCAATCATCTCATCTTTCGCAAACAACTGAAGACCCTGCTGTTCTCCGGAACTGTCTGATTGCTTGATTGTATGGCGGCTTGTCTCTAGCGCTGGGAGGCCTTTTTGTAGCCATGCGCTCTAAAAGTACTATTCATTCATTCATTCATTCAACACGCCCACCCACAGAGCGGTTCACACCCTGGACCCCATCTTCACGGGAGGAACAAACATCCGCTTCAGCCACACCACCCAACCCCCCTGGACTGACCACCACTGCATCCACTTCACCTTCAACACCACCACCGCACCCAAACCCACCCTCCGCCCGCCACGATGGAACTGGAGCAAGGTCATAGAGAAGCACCTCAACACCACCCTCCGTCAAAACCCCCTCATCGCCACACCAACGCCCTCTGAAAGCTGCCTGGTTCACCACAGAACTTCAAAAAGCCAGACGCTTCTGCTGATGCCTAGAGAAAACCTGGCAAAACCTGAAAACCACGGAAGCACGGAAAAACCACAAGAGCGGCCTAAAGGAATACCAACAGAGCATAAGAGACACAAAACGGACCTTCATAAGAGACGTAATCCAGAACAACGTGACCAACGCCCAAAAACTGTTCAACGTCATACAGCAGTTCGCAAAACCCACCTGCGAAGCCACGGACATCACACCTTCCAAGAAACTCTGCGACAAACTCAGCTCCTACTTCCATCTGAAGATCAAGGCCCTCTACGACAACTTCAGCAAACCAACGACAACCCCCCCACCCACCGCCGCCGATGAGCCGACCATCACGGCCTGGGATCCCACTACCATTAAACTCATCACCGCAACCATGAAGAAAACTCACTCAGGAGCCCCAACAGACCCCTGCACATATTCCACAGGGCCGCCAACGTTATCGCACCCAAACTAGAATGCACCATCAACGCCTCCCTCAGATCAGGCATCTGCCCAGATGACTGGAAACGGGCAGAGGTAAAACCAATGGCCAACCCAAAGGACATGAAAAACTACCGGCCCGTTTCTCTCCTCCCCTTTGCAGCCAAAGTCACCGAGAGACTCGTAAACGCCCTGCTAACCGCCTTCATCGAAGAGAACTCCATCCTGGACGCCTCCCATTCTGGATTCCGCAGCAACCACAGCACCGAGACCAGCCTCCTCGCCGCCACTGACGACATCTGCATGCTACTGGATCAGGGACACACTGCGGCCCTCATCCTTCTAGACCTCTCCGCAGCCTTCGACACCATCTCACATTGCACGCTCGCAGCCAGACTTCACGACGTGGGAATACAAGAAGCCGCCCTTGACTGGATCCAATCCTTCCTCTCCGGCAGAACCCAGAGGATTCGACTCCCTCTCTTCCTCTCCAAACCCACGGAAATCAACTGCGGAGTACCCCAGGGATCATCACTCAGCCTCACGCTCTTCAACATCTACATGGCCCCCATCGCCGCCATCGTCAGACAGCACGGGCTCAGTATCGTATCCTACGCCGACGACACCCAGCTCATTCTCTCACTCACGAAGAACCCCAAAGACACCAGACTCTGCTTCCCGGAAGGAATGACGAACATGGTAGCCTTAATGAAAGACAGCTGCCTGAAGCTCAACTCAGAGAAGACCGAGGTCCTCATCCTCGGACCCTGCACCTCCACCTGGGACACCTGGTGGCCCGCCGCCCTCGGGAGCCCCCCCACCCCTACAGACCACACCCGGAACCTCGGCATCATCCTTGACTCCTCCCTCTCCATGAACCGCCAGATCAACGCCGTCGCCTCCACTAGTTTCAAATGCCTTCGCATCCTCTGTAAGACCTTCAAATGGATCCCCCCAGACTGCAGAAGGACTGTCACCCACGCACGCATAACCAGCAGACTGGACTATGGCAACGCCCTCTACACCGAAATCAACAAAACTCTTCTACACAAGCTCCAAACCATCCAGACCTCCGCAGCCAGACTCGTCCTCAGGACACCGCGTCACAAGCACATGACCCAACACCTACGAGGCCTCCACTGGCTCCCCGTCGAGAAGAGGGTCACCTTCAAACTCCTCACCCACGCCTACAAATCCCTCAACAACAACGGACTCAAATACCTCAACGAGAGAGTATCCTTCCACATACCCAAGAGGAACCTCCGCTCCGTCGACCTTGCCCTGGCAGAGGTCTCCTGCATCCGCAGAAACAGAACCGGCGGGAGAGCTTTCGCCTACATCGCAGCCAAAACCTGGAACAAGCTCCCGGTGAACATCAGATGCTCCCCGACCCTGCAAACGTTCAGGAAGGACCTCAAGACGTGGCTCTTCGACTGATCTGGAGCCACCTTCCCCCACCCCCGAGCGCCTTGAGACCCTCACGGGTGAGTAGTACGCTATATAAAACCCTGACTGATTGATGGATTGATTGTGGGCTCTCTTCTTTGCAGCTGCTTGTCTGTGCCACTGTGGTCTCTCTTCTATGCAGCTGCTTGCCCGTGCCACTGTGGTCTCTCTTCTATGCAGCTGCTTGTCCGTGCCACTGTGGGCTCTCTTCTATGCAGCTGCGTGTCCGTGCCACTGTGGGCTCTCTTCTATGCAGCTTTTTGCCCGTGCCACTGTGGGCTGTCTTCTTTGCAGCTGCTTGTCTGTGCCACTGTGGTCTCTCTTCTATGCAGCTGCTTGCCCGTGCCACTGTGGCCCTTCTTCAATGTCGCTGGATGTATCTGCCGTTGTTGTTATTCTTCTATTTCACTAGTTCTGCGTACAATTGTGAATCTTCTTTCAAAAATGAATATATTCTCACTAATAGAAGCGCTACCTTATTTAATAGTATTTTCTGAATGTGCAGAGCTGCAGCCATACATTGCTGCTGTTCTTTATATTCTTGAGATACCTCTCACAGGCGGGGCATTGACGGCTGATGCTGCTCCCTGAGCGGGCATCACACCTGGTACCCGCCTAGAGTACTGCAAGCTGGCACCGTCCACCCCCAGGACACCTAGGTACAGATAAAGGAGCTTCTCACTGTTTCACCTCTGACTCTGACACTCTCTTATCGCTGTTCTTCTAAAACATGTACATGCAGGTGACGTCAGAAGAGTAAATATCCCTCACTGCATGGAACTGGCTGTTTAGCATATCTTGACATCCCCTGGGAAGTGCTTCTTTTGCGCCCTACAAGGTGCATTGTTTTCAGGATGAGAAAGAGACTGTTTGGTGAATACAGAAATCATCTGAAGAAGAGGCTGCCACCTTCGGAAAGCAACACATTCTGCACTGTAAGCAAATGTTTCCTTGATGTATGACCTGATAATTAAAGGGATGATGTATATGTTGATGGCGTGTACACTCCATCTCAACCAGGACGTTCCCCAAATATAAAGAGACTCCTAAGTATTTAAATGCTGTATAATGCGCGTTGTGTTACTTTTAAAGAGAAAACGTTTTTCACATAGAAAAAATGCGACATAAAATGATTTTAAAATGTTTTTTAAATATCAGCTTTCAAATAATTTCTCATGTTTTACAAACTTTTCTTGATGAACATGTCATAATTTCACTCAGGTTCCAGTTTCGTTCCAAAGGTCAGACTGGCTAGTTTCTTTTCAGAGCGAATATGTCCCTGACAAAGATTGTGTGTTATTGTGGTCTTTCTTTAATGAAGCTGGTAATGTGCACTAGTTTTGTCCTCTTTCAATGTCGCTGGTAGTATGTGTGTCTGTAGTCCTTCATCTATGTATCTAGTTGCATCTGTCTTTGTCGCCCTTCTTAAATGTTGTTTGTTGTATGTGTCATCGTGGTCCTTCTTCAGTGTTTCCCATTGAATGTGCCACTGTGGGCTTCCTTCTGTGTTGCTGGTAGAATGTGCCATTGTGGTTTTTTTAGGTCTCGCATAGGCAGCGTGCTTGCGCTATCTCTCCGAGACATCTAGTAATCCATACAGAGAGGGTAATCCCACCTGCTGCTTGCCTCCTGCTTGCAATTGGTTACTGTGATTTTCCGGCCTTTCTATTGGTTGTTGGTCCAATGCATCATTTCCGTTTTTATTGGCAGCAGCACCGACCAACTACAGTTCTATTGCTTTGTTAGTTTCGTTTTTGGGACTACTTCGGCTTTTTTTTTTTATTGTCATGGTGCCCGCTTCATGGGCTGTGGCGATTTCAAACAAAAGATGCTTCCCATATTTTGTGGCATACCAACACATCGCCACGGCGCCTGCTTCATGGGCTGTGGAGATTTACGGCGCCCGCTTCATTCTACAATGCGACGATTTGGCTAACCACACATCAGTATTTAGTATTTTCACAGCCCTCGACTAAAGGCCCTGCCTAAATTGGCGATTTTCTAATTCTCCAGCGACACCAGGCCCGTCTCTGTGGGTCCATTTGAGGAGCACTGTTTGGGGGCGTGCCTCACACACATGCCTCTGAAGTACATTTGTTTATACCACACTGTGCGTGAAGTACCGCAAGGCATTTAATATGACCAGCTCGCTGTGTGTGTTGCGCTGTCTGACTTTACTTGTGGGAGATCTCTTTGAGGCAGTATCTCTCAGCCAGTTATGAATGTGTAAAGCACAAGCAGACTGCATGCCTCGTTTCTAAAAACAGGCGTAAACTCAGGCTTTAGGTGGACCAGGTCTCACCGGTGCTGAGCACCAGCAGTTTTTAAAAGGGGGCATCGAAACGGGTCCCTATAGGGCTCTGTTTTCTTGCCCTGGCACAGACGATCCGTTTTTTTCCTACGAGCGGTAGCTTTGGAGTGAGCATGCGCACTAGTATGAAAAGATGTGCGTGTGCTCACGTTTCACTAATGGAACAGTTGCAGGTGACATCATGATGACACCAGGTGAGTGTTGAGGCGGGAAGTGAATCCTTTAAAGAGAGACGTTGTGTCAGCCACAGAGGAAATCAGATCAGAACCACCACTCACCGGACGGGACCACCACGACCCTACTCTGTCCACTGGAGTTGGAGCTCACAGACCAGCAGCATCCAAACTCAAGTGCGACACTGCTCTGTCCTTTCAGAGCAAGCGACCAGCCTGCACACTGCAGTGGAATCCAGCCACAAGGGAAGCGTTTCCCCCTCCAACAGGATCTGCAGAGGAACCAGCCTGCATGATCCCATCCCAACCCTAACAGCAAAGGAATTTTCAACTCTAAGCAAAGATTTGGATACTGTGCCGTTTATATTCTTGCCAACTTCACGGTGTATCTCACTTTATATGCATATTCCTTTTAGAGATTTTTAGGTATGACAAATACTCATCTGGCAGTAAGTGACACTTTATGTTTTGAGTGTATAGCTCTTCCGTCAGTGCACACTACGTTGTACGCTTTATTTAGGTGTAAAAGAACACCGATTTCTTTCCTGGCTGTGCGTAGGCAGTAGTTGGTCTATCATTTTCTCTTCACCTTGAGCTAACAGTTATTCCGTCTGTTACCCCAGTTCACTCAACCAAAATCCATCAACAACAGAATTTGTAACTTAGCATGGTGAAATCACAAAAGAAGAGCAGGGTTAAAGGATCAATTAAACAAGCATTGGCAATGCAATAGGTCTCGCATTTTTTAAACTTTGACCTATTGGTATTGTAACTGACAATGTATTTTATTATAGCAGGTTTTTAAACATATAAATAAAAGGCATTGTCATTTACAATAACAATAGCTGAAAATCTCACAATTTCAACACTTATTGCATTGCAAATGCTTGTTTACATTGCTGCTGCCATCCGTGCTTGAACCACTAAGTGGATCACTGCTGGTAATCTTGCATTTGGTGATCACTAATGTAACATTGTCTGATGTGGTCACTATAAGAACATTTATAATATTAGTAGCTTGGGATGATTTTCTTTTAACATAAGAAGCTCTTACTACAGAAAAGGATGGGACCACCGGTATAAACACCCCCCTTTGACAGACGGCGGGGTAGCGCTTTTGTCTGAAAGAGGATACAAAAAACTGTAAGACCTGATTTTGTGTTTGGCGGTCAGGGAACTCAGTCGCAAACGTGACGGATATCCTGTCCCCATTATGACAAGTGCTGGAGGATGTAATGCACTTGTAATAAGGCACTGGGGATGTCCTTCATGTTTGTGACAGAGTAACCTGTTCACCAAACTCCAAACCAGCCTCTCAAATACTTATATTGAATACAATTAGGGGGGGGACAGAACGATTCCTTTTTGTCATATTGTTTTATTTCTATATTAAAACATGTATGTTTGCATGACACAGTTCTCAAAGCTGCAGCTTTTTGAACATGACACTCATACTTTACAAATATGTTGCATGTATTTTTTGAGATCCCAGGCCTTGAACCCTAATGTACCTACTAGTGAGACAAGCACTTAATAATTATGAAATGTAATTTGCTGTTTGGCAGAGCTGTTTTTTAATGTAATTGGCCTTTTCTCTGTGTGTAATCCGTGCAGCCTGCCAGCAGGGGTCAGGGTTATGGAGACGTTTAGAGATTGATTTATTTGGATTATGTTCAGCGGCGCTGGACCTAGGGGTGCTGAGGGTGCTGAGGGTGCTGCAGCCCCGGATATCATTAAAGGGGCTCAGAGGAGGAATAAACAGTTATTTGTTTTTTTCCTACCAGTAATTACTGCGAATGGCTGCTTGTTAGAGGATAGAAGGTCAGAGGTCAGGCATGCCCACTGACAAACTGCTGTTTATTGTGTTAATATGAAGATCTGTTTACCTTTCCCCTCTAACTGTAGAGTGAGGGCATAATGTAACTATCGACCAGTGATACACCTCCCAGGGTACAGGGTGTGTGTGCGTATTTGGATAATGCCACATAATGTTGTGGGTTTTCTAACTCATCTACATAAAAATATTTTATTGCTTAGAAAATGTTATATTTTGAAATACATAAACATCACACGAAGGACGTATGACGCACATTGTCTCTTAACCTTAACGTTAGATAGGAACAACAATTGTATTAAGTTCAAGATAAACCAAGACATTAACTTTACTCTGGACGCCTACAAGTTAGAAACAACTTTAATGTATTTTCTATTCTCTAAATATGTTCAGTTTTCATGTAAACTTGACACAATTACAAACCTCAGAATTGCTGTAATTTGTGTCATGGGGGCAACCTTGACAATTTACCTTCCAAACAACGCAATAACTTAACATAAACTGACCATTTGCATTAAATTAAATTTATTACGAGTTTAGAAGTAAAACTGCCTGAAATAATACAACTTTGAAAAAACCAGCAGGAAAATAGTTACCTCTGTTTGACTTTACCTTGCATTAAATGAGCAATTTATTTCTAAATGCTCTAAAATCTCCAAGGCATTAAGAAATTTGTGCTCGCCATAGCAAAGCTCGCGCCTCCTATATGTGGACTATTCACAGCAATTGGGCTTTTGGTGTTTTTAGGTCTCGCCTGAGCCAGCGCGCATGCGCTGCCCTGTGAGGCTTATTGTAAGGACTTCCAACTCAGACCACAGGCTCGCGCTTGTGTTGTTTTTTTTTGCTCACCCGCTATTGGCCTTTGCGTGTGTCTTTCTAAGAAAGACAGCACGCAACTGGGCAAAGGCGCATGCATGTCCCACCTTTGCATCCGCCCACAGCCTAGGGCTTGCGAGAGCGAGCATCAGCGCCATCTGTTTCCAATTATCTCGCCCGCGTCTCGTGTTTGCGTTAATTGGAAACAGATGGCGCATGCGCTGGCCCTGTCTTTTTTTAAATTGTATTTTAAGGGCATGGGAGGATTAAGTGAGTTATGCGGAATCACAGGATGCTGAGCCGACACCCAGACTCGAACCCTGTTCTCCAGTTCCAAAGGTGGCAGCTCTTGCTGCAATGCTACGTTCTCTCCGTGAATCGCGTTTTACTTTAAAAGTAACGGGTCTACGCGATCGTCCGAAGTGCATGCTGCAGCTGGATGAAAAATTTACTCACTTTCCTAAACGTTGTCTTTGCTTCTGTCACTCAAACTACAGAGCCTTTCGTAGCACAAGAGAGAGCAGCACCGAAGCCAGCAACAGCGGGTAACGGGGATAGGGCAGCAAGAACACACAAAGGCGAAGAGAGAGATAGTGAGAAGCAGGGTTAGATTGGGATTAAAAATCAGCCCGGCATACTGAAAACAAGCATTTTCAATGCAATAGGTCTCGCATTTACGCGGGTTTTAAGCTATTGGCATTGCAAATGACAATGCCTTTTATTTAGGTTTTCAAAATGAAAACAAAAATAAAAGGCATTGTCATTTATGTCAATAGCTCGAACTCGCATAAATGCGAGACCTATTGCATTGCAAATGCTTGTTTTCTATGTTGCTGGTCGCATGTACCATTGTGGTCCTTCTTCTATGTTGCTGGTTGTATGTGTCATTGTGGTTTATCTCAAATATTGCACTTACTTACAAATAATGGGTCCAGTCTTGCTAATATAAGTGCTGCCCCATTTATTGTATTTTTCAAAAGTATATCAGTTAATTTACAATGAAACACTGAGATACCTAGTAACATGTCGTGTAGTTCACCCTCAGGCCATAGATTTGGATTTAAAGTGCTAGTGCATGCCGGTGATTGACTGAGTTGGCACATTAATGCCAGGTCTTGGTGCAACCAGGATACATGATGAACAGCTCAGAGCCTAGGCCATCCCAGCTGCACACACAAGCCCCTGCCCCGCGGTAGTGTACATGTGGGAGGGGTCTCTAGCACCAACCTGTATCTCACTGATGACCTTGTGTCTGAAGCCAGACATGTATCTCCTACTCACCCGGGACCTGCAGGCATTGCCCCTAGATCATGCTGCACAGCCACGGCTGAAACATTGCAGAGTGCTTTCTTCTTACTGCTGTAGTTGTTTATTACATTATAAGGTAATCTCCACAATTGGGGTGTAAGAAAATATTTCAAGATGTGTAAACTGGACCAAATTTGCCCATTTTCTTAATCCTTCTACTTACTGCTGATAAAAATGCCCAACTCTTCCTACAATTCTTTAAAGCAACAATAATAATTATAAAGAACACAAACGCACTCACACAGTGAGAAAGATAAACAAGACATTGCATTTAGCATACAAGTTATGGTTTGCATGGCTGTTGTGCGGGTTATGGACTACAGAGCTAACCATAAGTTACAAATTTTAGTGGTTTTAATTTGTAATCATGGCTGTATTTTAAATACGATTTATTTAGTACATTTTGTAGTTTTGTTTTAATATATAGTAAGGGGTTGCTGATCCCTAACATTACCCGTCTGTGAATCCTAAAACCCTAACAATTGCATGCCCTTACCTAGCCCTGAACCCTTAATACCCTTACCATGCTACCTCCTCTAAATTCCATTATTTAATTTAATTAAAAAATACGTGTGTGATAAAGTCCAGCGTTGTAAAGTACCAGAAAATGGCACACATGGTATGACCTGCATGGCAATAACTGCATTGTAAATGTAATAATGCATGGTAACATTCGCATTTTAAGCTCTACATGCCCTTTTCAAATGGTGAGCTGAAAACAGAGACCAGGCATTTAAATTCCATGCAATTTTAAAGATGTCGTTATTGTAAAGGAAGTTTGTAACTTATTAAATGATCAGTTTTTACTAATGACAGTAAAAATAACCATTCTATATCAGAGTACACCTGAGTTAATAAATGCATGCTTTAAAGTGTTTTGTACCAATAAGCAAATGTTTTATATCTTGAAAGCGTATCCCTGGTGCCTGTTAATTTGTATAAAAGCAAAGAAAGCTGTCACTCCACGCCCTCCGTTGAATGGCTAATGTACATTCAGCATCCTATCAGGTTAAAGAATACCAGATGGGCCTCCGTTTCTACGGCAGGTCTGCAGTATGCGATGATTTGATAGTGTGGCGCCAGCCTTTGAATCTAACACTTGCTTTACCATGGCTGTCCCCAATATTACAAACCGCACCAAAAACATAGTCTGCTGGGTACCAGCTGTCAGTAATTGGACAAACAGGTTTTTTTTCAAGGACCGTTAGGCTGAGAACCACAGAACTGTTTTGTGAAGCTTGAAGAAATACAAAAGAATAGAGCTGTTAAAATCAAACGAGGGACTCCTCTGTTTTATTAAGAAGGTTTTGTCAAAGCCTCTTGTGATATATGGTGCATTATTTACTGGGCGTATCAACACTATACAATTGTTTAACGTAGTTAAGAGTGAAATAATACACTGCTATGATTTCACAAGTCAGCACCCTTGCACGGAAAAGGTGAAACCATATCCTCTAAGACATATTTTCACCATTTATCAGGATTTAAAAGACTCAGGTGAATATTTTGGCAAAAACTGTAAGCACACTGATGATGAAAGTATAGAAGTGGAGGAGATCCTGTGGAAAGGATACACAGTTGAAAATTCATACATGACACTCTGAGCAGGCTGCAGTTTAACGTTTTACTGAATTAATTAAAGTATTTCTTTGAGCTAAAGAGGAAAAGAGGAAATCTTTGGCTATCCACAATGGTATACCAATAGAGTCACAAAGCAAAACAAACCTTGTTGATTATCACCTGTATGAAAGTATCCAGCCCTGCCAGCATGCAGCGAGCTCAATTCTGTCTCAATTCTCAATGGTGAACTTTTGCCCAGAAGATACGTTTACCAAAACTAAAATCATCACAGATCTTAATGAACTATATAAATAACTGTTAGGCTCTAGGTTATGATGTCTTCAAATATCAGTACACAGATGATGAAACAGCTTCTAGTTGGAATTACAAAATAGATTACCTGTCTACTTGCAAAATTATTAATATCTTCCTATCAGGACTCACATTTGCTCACACTTGTTTAAAAGTGTACAAAGTTATGAAGAAACTGCAGAAGCGGTGCCTGTACCACAATGTTCATGCCTGTATTTGGGGCTGGAGACATTAAACTTGGTGATCCTTAAGTTGATTTGACAATTGAACTAACCCCTGATGAACGCATTGTAGAATATAAGTCAGCAGGTCCTAAAACATATTCCTATTCAATATATATGCAAATTATAGCGCACATGAAATCCAGAAGCATTCAAATTAATTTTATGAACAGCATCAAAATTGAGTGCCTAAAGGATCTAGTCAACAATTACGCTGTAAAATGTAGAAAGTAGGCACACAAATGCAAAATCTACTTTGGCTGAGAAGTTTTGTATTTTTGGGTCTAAAACACAGTGTGAAATTACAACCAGAATGCTGCAAAAAACCTTATGAGTAGTGTTTGTTAGGAGGGTATTGATAGAGGATGACAAAACCTTGCCCTGTGGGTTTTAAAAGGCACAAGAGGCTTGATACAGACACCAGACTATGGTATCCATTTCCCTGAGTTTTAGAACGATGTTCAGACTGTTATACACGCTCTTTTCTGAAAAATAAATGCCTCCAGTGGTTAACTAGAAAGCCAGACAAACTTTATGTAACTTTACACATAGCTAGTCCGCAAATTATGACACATAAAATTTATAGAAGGAATACTACCTAGTCTCAATATGACAATATGCTTCTCCCATGAATGAAAAACATGATTACTGCAGATAACATATTGAGTGCAGCTGCTGACAACTGATATAGAAAACCTTCACACAATGTTCACACTATTGCTATCTAAGCATCTGCCACATACAATGTATGAACAGCCATTCAACAACTTTCAACACATCCTACCTGTTGTTTACAAATCACAGAGACATCCACCAGCAAACAGTTATAGTGCCACAAATATACCCAGACAACACAAAGTACTTCTGATGATGCTGCTGACAAAACATATGGGTTATTACAGGTAGATTTAAAAACTACCACTCAAGCCAACTACAGGCTACATACTGGTATTTTCTGTCACATAATTCATAAAACTATAATTTTTAAGAGGTCATTTGTAAATTCACATACTTCTGGCAGGGATCAAGATGGTGCCAGACACATGACTGGTAACCTTCATTTCCCCAGTAGTGGAACCCGGAGACTCAACTTGATACCTTTTCTAGACCGCCTGCCACTAAGGACTTTGTAGATGTGCCAACATGAGACGGACAGCCAGTTGGACTGCCACCACCCTGCAGCACATTGAGCAGTAGCTGCATGAGATGTGTCAGATAACAATCAGTTATATGAACCATCACAGGGGTAATTGGGGAACCTAAACTCTCTTTACCATTAGAAAGGCATGCTCAAGCCAGTAGGAAACAATGAATGCGTTTTAAAGATTCACTTTTAAAATCAAAATCATATCCTAAAACCCACAATGTGTTTTAACTATTCTAAAGACAAAAAGAATGCCCGCCGGATTAGGAGTTTTCTCCTTGTTAGGCAAGCAGTGCTTTGGCGGTCCCAGGCGATGAGCCTTAGAAAGGCACCGCAATGGGAACACCAAAGCAGGTTCCTGAATAGCATGGACTGTTACGTTCATGCCATGCAGTAACTGGGGTGCATGCATGCCCCTTGGCATGCATCCTTATGGCCCTGAGGCACCAGGAGGCCCTTCAGCATGAAAATTCTTGCAGTGAGGAAACTCAAAATATGCTTGGCAGTAGCACCACAAGCATTTTGCTGGACCAGAACACCGCACCACGTTGCAGATGTCCTGTGGTAGTGGGACCGCTTCACTCAGAATGCGGCCGTTCCCGCCACACCAATGCGAGTTTGGCGGTCCGATGGACTGCCAAGCTCGTAATCAGCCCCTAAGTCTCTAACATGTCTGCTTGCAGTCCACGTAAGATAGCTGTGCTTGCTTTTGCCCAATGTTTTACAGAAAATGTTGTTGTGATTAAGTCATAGAAAAGGCTTTGCACAGTCAGCATAATATGGCAAGTAAGCCCTGTCAAACTTAAGAAACCCCATTAGGGCTTGTGAGTTCCTTAAAGTGCTCGGAGGTTGTAAAGTAGCACACTTCTATAGGAAGTCAGGTGCCAACTGCATTTACCCTCACCAGGCAACACATACCCAAGAAAATTGGCACGAAGAAATGCAGTTTTATAAAATGTTGTTTATACCCAAGTTGGGTAAAAAGAATCACTATTCTGTCCACCCTAAGAGGGTTGTTAGAAATGGGGGTCTCTAGTTGGCAAGGGCTTGCACCTTTGTCCAAATAGGGACCCTTCTTCCTAGTCAGGGTAAGGGAGTTACACTCCTAAAATAACCCCTGCTCACCCCCTTGGCAGCTTGGCACGAGCAGTCAGGCTTATCTTAGAGGCGATGTGTAAAGCATTTGCACAAAACCAACAGTAACACAATGTAAGCACTACAACAGAACACCACACAAGATTAGAAAAATAGCCAATATTTTTATATACTTAAAACAAGACCAAAAGAATCCTCAATACAGTACTTCAAAAATAGTTACTTCTCAAGATGTCTTTAAATTGCAAAAATACGTTAAAAACAGTTCGTGTGAGTTGGTAGCTCGTTCCCGCTGACCGCGTCGGTACGGGCCAGCAACAGTGTGAACAGACTCGTTAACAGTACCTTTCTTAGAGCGGTTGACACGGGCGTGCGAGTCGGTCTTGGCATCCGTCGCAGTTGCGATGCAAAGTGGAAGCGGTGCAAGGCGCGATCTCCTCTCGATGCGGTGCGAGCAGCGGCTCAGTGACAATCGTCCAGACGGCGCTGGTGTACCAAGACTTGCGGTTCAGGGCGAGACGGTGCTCGATGCGGTGCTAGCAGGTTGCGATGCAGGTGACAAAGCCGGTCGTGGTGTCCGTCGCGGTTACGGTGCAAAGTGGAAGCGGTGCAAGGCGCGATCTCCTCTCGATGCGGTGCGAGCAGCGGCTCAGTGACAATCGTCCAGACGGCGTTAGTGAACCAAGGCTTGCGGTGCAGGGCGAGATGGTGCTCGATGCGTTGCTAGCAGGTTGCGATGCAAGCGACAGAGCCGGTTGGCGGGAATGGGCGCTGGGGGAGCCGGACGAGGCGGTCACGGGTGTCGAGCCAGCGGCGATCGTGTCGGTGAGACCAGGCCAGCGAAGTGAAGCGAGGCGGTGAGGGCTGTGGTGTCCTCTCGATGTGGTGCAGGCAGTGGCTCGGTGACGATCGTGCAGAGGGTGACGGTGAAACCAAGGCTTGCGGTGCAGGGCGAGGCAGTGCGGCCTGCGGTGCCTTCGGGACACAAGGCCAGCGACCGAGTCGGTGACAGAGTCGGTCGCGGTTCCCTCTTCTCTGTGGCAACTGAAATAGCAGTCCCAGGAGCGGTACCCAGAGGTTGGTGAAGTCTTTTCAGTCCCTGAGACTTCTTAACAGGAGGTCAGCTCGGTTTCAGGCCCTTGGAGATACTTAGCACAAGTAGAGAAAGTTCAGTCCAGCCCTTTCACTGCCCAAGGCAGAAGCAGCAGCTGCAGGCCAACCCAACAAAGCAACAACACAGCAAAGGGGCAGCACCCCTCCTGGCAGCTCTTCCAGCTCTTTGTCTTGGCGGGTTCCTTGATTCCAGCGAGTTCTTTGAAGTCTTTTCTATCCCTGAGACTTCCAACAGGAGGCAAGCTCTACTTCAAGCCCTTGGAGAAAACTCTAACAGCAGGATGATGAAAGTTCATTCCAGCCCTTTCACTGCCCAAGACAGAAGCAACCACTGCAGGCCAACCCCACAACACGCAGCATAGGGGCAGTACTCCTCCTCCAGCTTTCCCGGTCCTTCTTCCTGGCAGGTTCCTTAGTTCAGAAGTAATCTAAAGTTCTGGGGTCTGGGCCCCAATATTTATACCACCAAATCCTTTGTCCTCTGAAGGCAGAGGGTCCTGTACCTAGTTCAAACCAGTTCTGGGTGCATTCTGCCAGTGTGCACCTTCTTCCTTTGTCAGTGTGGGCCAGGGTCATCAGACGCACCACAGGAGGTGGAGCCAGCATTGTGGATGGCAGGCACAGCCCTATTCAGACCCAGGTGCGACTCCTCCCACCCATCTATGTGCAGATAGGTCTATTCAGCCCTGTGCTGACTCACCCTGTCTCCTGGAGTCTCCCCAGACCCTGTCACTCACAAACCAGACAGACAATACACAAGCTAGCAGAGGCAGGCTGGATGGTTAGGTAAGAAAATACCTACTTCCTAAAAGTGGTATTTTCAAACACAGAATGTTAAAACCATCTTCACTAAAAGATGTATTTTATCATTCTGAGTTCAGGCATACTGTGAGAAGTTGGCCTGATATATGCTGTCCACTAGTTATAGTGGGCACATTGTGTCAGTCCAAACAACCTCTTACTGGTTATAGGTTAAAGACAACCTTTATTGAAAGCTATCCTAGTGGTAGCTATGGAGAGCAGCCTTCAGGCTAAGTCTTGAAGGAATGTAAAGCAGCTTGTTTTACCAGTCTTTTATCTATTGAGTCACTAAATGAAAGATATCCACACCAGGTATATATATAAAATATATGTATCTATTACTAAACACACCCTCCTAGTCTCTTTATGAGACTAGAGGTCAAAACACATAAGTTAAACTTCAATAATCACAGTAAAATAGCACAAATACACGTCAGGCCCTAGAGGCGAGCCAAACCATATACTAAAATAGTGGTATAAGAACCACAACTTAACTAGACACAAGGCCTAGAGCCTGTAGAATCGCTGGGACCCCAAGGAACCACCCGAGGTAGTGACAAAGGGAACTCACGGGGGCCGTGTGCAGTGTGTGAACACAGCCGCAAGCTCCCGTTAGCTTCTATGGGGAAAGTCGCGGTTAGATTTTTAAAGATTAGGGACACTTAGATCAAACCCTTTTGGACTTGGGAAGTTCTAGGGCTAACACCCACGGGAGCACCGGAGTACTCGTGTTACCTCACCCATGGAAGCCGGGTGCATAGGTGTCTTTTGGTGTCGGGTTGCGTCGTCGAGTTCAATGAAGGCTGGCGAAGAAGTGGAGCTGCCGTGAAGATGTGAAGTGTCCGAAGAGATCCAAGACTGGATCGAAGATGAGAAGAACCTGAAAGCAGAGGGGACAGAGTCTGGGTCACTTGACAGTGACCAGGAAGGCGATATGCAGATGCCCACCGATGTCGGGTGATTTCAGGTGAAGGAGGTGAAGCTTGACTCTTTAGCCACGAGGACCAGGAGATGTCGAGGATGACCAGGAGCTGGATTCGAGCTGTTCCACAAAGGATGTCGAGTGCTGCAGCGTTGGTGCCCAGATTGGACACAACAAGCCTTGACAACAGCAACCCACACAGAAACGAGAAAGATGCTTCGGTGCAGACCAGCAAGGTCTGTGGAACTCACCACTTGGTTGGGAGTCAGGGCACGTCTGGAGCGACCAGGAAAGCCCAAGGAAATGCAAAGTTACCCCCTCAGGGACCCACCAGTCAATGGACCAGGGATTGCAAAGGGACCTCGCGGCCCACGGGTCACTCGGAATGACCAGGCCGACAATCTTCAGTGGATTCAGTGCTCGCGGTGGGGGCTACATGTCAGCCCAAGCACGACTTCAAGAGACGTCGAGAAGTCAATGTACTTGCAGAAATGTACGGTGACCAGGAGTTCCGGTTCCACGCTACTCACGAGGGCTGCGGGTCTCAGCTTTGCTGGGGACTCGGGTCCACCTCTGAGATGTCTGGAAATCCTCTTCCTGGGCTGCAAATACTTCGGAGTCCGGTGGGAGCTTCGATGATGCAGACTGGCAAATTGCTTCGTTGGTGCCTGCCAAGCAGGGGAGTCACTCCTTGACCCCAAAGGGAGATTTCTTCAGTCCTCTGGTCTTGAGCAGAGCATCGAAGGTCCAGGATTCAGCTTCAGAGTTTCGTCCAGGGTAATCTAAAGTCCTAAGGACAAGGGTCCCATACTTATACTAAGGTAGGGGGTTGGACATACTCTGGGGACCCAGCTATGGGAGGGTTTGGAAAGAAGGGTGGCTACACCCATTTCCTTTGTCCAGTTTCACGCCAGACCAGGAGCTGGAAGCCCCAGAACCTGTATTGAGCTGGACTATGCACAGGGACACCAAATGTGCCCCCAGTGCAAGACTTCAAAGCACTCAGAGAGTGCTCCCACCCAGCCCCAACACACATAAGCCTGTCTGGGAGGTGGTTACACCTCCCTGTGACAGGAAACCTATTGTCCAGGCCTCCCCTGACGGAGTTTCGGTCAGCAGCAGGAGCCCAGACCCATATCTGTGGCTGCAGCATCCATTTTGTGATGCCAGGGCTCTATTTAGTTTCTACCGGGTATACCAGTGCTGTCATGTCTCTCCCTCTAGAAGGGTGGGATCATACTCCCACACCAGTTACTGGTGTGGGGGTATGATTCCAAGGTGTTTGACACCAAACACGACATGTTTCCGTGCAGCCAGTCCAAAGTTAGCATTTACCGTTTCCTATAATGCACTTAAGAGTATATGGTCAGGTTGCACTACAAACAGCATCAGAGAAGGGTCTCCGAACACTGCAGAGGGGCTCTGCTCATGCAGGGGCACCCTCTCACATAAGAACCAAGCACTCTGCCTTCAGGATTGATAAGGCCTGCCATAGGAGTGACTTATAGGTTTATATGTGTGTATATATATATAGTGATATAGGTAACGTATATCACAGTAAGGGGTGCATGCACCACCTTACCCAGGCTGCAGTAGCAGACCTGTGGTGTCATTTTGGGTGGCTGTCCAGGGGTGGCATAATACGTGCTTCAGCCCCTGGTAGGCCTCTGGAGTACCTATGCCCTGGGTACATAGTATACCATATACTAGGGACTTAAAAGGGCACCTCAGATCCAATCTGAACTGTACCTAAAGTACATGGAATCATGTTAGAGAGGAAGCAGCTAGGCTGGGGACCTGATTAGCAGGGTCCCAGCCAGACTAAAGTCGAAAAACAGTGAAACACCAGCAAAAAGTGGGGGTAAACATGTGAAGCAGATCCTACTCTCATACACATACTAAACTCGAATTCCTCCAATGTTCCCTGGGTCAGTTAGGATTATAGGATGTTATAATCAAACGGCCCATTCTGGCCTATGGGAAACAGGTAGCCTTGCAATATCAGGACATGCCACACACACCAGGGCATGTCCTACCTTTTACATACAATGCACCCTGCCTACAGGGGTACCTTGGGCCTACCTTAGGGGTGACTAACATGTAGAAAAGGGAAGGTATAGGGACTGGCAAGTGTGTGCACTTGCCAAGTCGACATGGCAGCCCCAGGCTGCACACAGGCTCTGCAACGGCAGGCCAGAGTTACACTTTACGGGCTGGTTGCGTGGGTGGCACAATCCAGTGCTGCAGCACACCAACAGCATTTGATTTATAGGCCCTGGCACTCGCCGTGCACTTGACTAGGGACTGACACATAAATCAAATAGGCCAGTCATGGAAACACCAATTCATAACACAGTTTACACAGAGAGCATATGCACTTTAGCACTGATTGGCAGTGGGAAAGTGCCCATAGTCCTAAAACCAACACACACAGGTCATGAAAAAATAGGAGGAAAAAGCAAAACGTGTGTTCAGTCAAATTATCCTTTGTAATATATATTATCAATATATGATGTCACCTATAGATCTTCTTGTAAGATCGGCATTATTTTTGCTGTGCTGTAAAAAGCTCAGTGCTTATCCTATATCCCTGGGGCCAGCATGTGTACGCTTAGTGCAAACTACTGAATGAAAAGCAGTTAGATACTGGAATTCGGGCACTAGATATTGACCAAAGATACCAACAGACTTCTCTGTTCGTTCTATATTTTTTCTCTCACTAAATTCATAATTAATCCAGTACTGTGAGCATTTTGTACAGCATTTGAGTATGTATGTATGTAAATTTAAATTTCTATCCTCTAAGACTATTCTATATGAATAATCAGGCTTCATTGCTAGAAAAAGAGGGCTTTGCGCTGCGGAATGGCAATGCACTGTGACGCCTTGATATTGTAGCTGATATAAAATAGCCTTTGTAACACGCTTAGCTTCTGGCTGCCAAGGAGATTGAGCCTATAGCTGGAGCTCGCTCTTTAAGCGAATCACATGTGGAACAGATTTTTTGTCCACACAACAGAGGAACCTTATTCAAAGCCCACTCACATGATGATTTTTGTCTGGGTTGTTCAGGAACCACTGTGGGAAATGGTTGCATCATCACCTCACCTTGTGGTGCATCTCTTACAAACTAAACAGAAGCGAATCTTCCTCTACAAGAATGATCTCATAAACATCCAATAAATAGCCTTTATTCCACACAATATATAACCCCTCAATTTGTATTTCAAAATCGTGAATCCTGTCTGGAGATGTTACATCTCCATCCTGGGTCTCAACCTGTAGGTATTTTTTAGTTGAAGTCACCACCAGATACGACCTGAGAGTCTGGCAAACTATTGTCACTTCTTCTGCGCTGTCCAGAATTGTTAGTACCCAATTCCCATTTAGCAGGAAGATACTTAGTTTGTGGGGATGTTCTTTTGCTAGACTGGCCACTTTCTTTTTCTTAAAGTGCGTCTCTTCCTTTATTAAATGGACTTCGCTGCAGGTCCTGGTTCGCTTTTCTCATTGATCAACTTGTCTATTGTGCAATACTCATGAAATCCGCTTCTTTATGTGAAGAATGGCTCCCGGATATTGATACCGACCTGGCTTTCTTCTTTTCTCACAGTCTCTCAAATTGTAACCACCCCTCTTGGATTCCTGTGTTGAGAGAGATCCAGTCCATGTGTCTTTGTTTTGCTCTCTGCTTTTTCTTTGTTTCCTGTGCAGCTTGTTACTTGCCAGAACCATCACTCAGATGTTTTGCTTGGAGATGGGGTTTTATAGCCTGTGAATCGAAGTTATTTTGGCCCAAAGAGGTGAAAAATGTAAAATTATATTTTGAAGTTCCTTTTCACAGTCCTGAATGGGAACGGCTGGCAGCCGCTGATGCACTGCCAGAACTATCGCTTTTCCATGAACGTTGCTTAAAACCATTGAGGAGACTCGAAAATGCCTTTTAATTTCCTCCCTAAATCCAGAAGAGGAGCAGCCCATGCTCATTCTGTGCTGGTTTTAGTACCTCGAGTAGCATTGCTCATGAGGGTGCGCCAAGTGGTGTAGTGTGAATATTCTTTAATCCAGTTCCCCAAGCGGGACACGTTTCTGCATGCGCTACCATCAACACACATAATTCAAATGCTGTGCCTATCCTGGGGTGTTGTATGAGACTACACTACTGACAGCTGATTCGCTTTGCAAGCTCTCCAGAATGGATGTCCGTGGGTCCTGTGCCCTTGATCGTGTTAATAGAATCCTTTTCGTATCTTGGTGTCCTGTTTGATAACATCCAATCAAGGGTAGAAATGGTTGAAAACAGGTCCTTTGTGATGGAGAGGTGTCTGGGAGCAATCCTGGCTTTCGATAGAAAGCTGGGCGCAAAACCTCTTGAAACAGTTAAAACTGTTTAGAAAGCGAATACAGTAACTGCAGTCTCTTATGGGGCAGGTGTGTGAGGCATGGCAAAAGTAGGTCAACTACAAGAGCTGGAAGATAGTTTCTTTAAGGGTATAGTCTCCCTTCCCAAATCTACATCACACTATATTTGCCATATAGAGTTGGGTTTGCCTTACGTGACCAGCGGCATTAAGTGAGCACCAATCATGTTATGGCATTCTATCTGGCGGAGGGATAAAGTGTGTTTAACTCAATCGATTATAAAAGACTGGCTGCATTTAGACAATTGTCATAAAACCGCATGGCTGCAGTATGTGGAATCAACTCTAACTGAAATAGGGCACAAGGAACTATTTGAGGACCCTGCTGCTTGTCGGAGGACTTCTAAATCTGAATTCAAGCTCTGCTTTTTAGGTCTCGCCTAGCGAAAGCAGAGCATGCGCCGCACTCGCTATTGCAAGTACCTTTTGGAATCAATTCAGAGGAGGGCTTGTATGCGCGCGTCTGCATGGACAAACATGGCTGCTCTTGCCATGTGTCCATAGCAAACAACAGCATGCACATGTCCGTAGTCCGTAGGGACTGTGGACAGCCGGACGCCATTTTGCGTGTTGCATTTTGGTGTCCTAGCAACGGAAGCGTGGAAGGTGTCCTAGTAATGAAAATGCTGTTTCCCGTGGATCATGGTGCGTGTAGTTCTCACTACGCTGTTCTTATTTTAAAATGCCGCTTTCAGTACACAACTTGCCGTTATTAATTGCCGTTCCTTAACAATGCCGCTTTCAGTCCGCAGCTTCTGTTATTAATCGGCACGCAGCTTGATGTTATTACTTATTATTATGGGTACCTGTTCTTAATTTAAAATGCCGCTTTCAGTACGCAGCTTGCCGTTATTAATTGCAGCTTGCTGTTATTCATTGCCATTTCTTAACAATGCTGCTTTCAGTACGCAGGTAAGTTTACTGTATAAAGGTGTATTATTTTTGGGTGTTCTTTTGCACATTGTATGTGCACGATTTTTCTCATATATGCGTTCTCATATATGTGTTTTCAAATGTGGGTTTCTTTTGTTATGTTCCAGAACATTAGCTTGGCGGCACCTGAATCTAACTAAAAGATAAATAACTTTTATTTATGTACGGACTTTTTTACCACATAATATTCTATTAGGTAATATATAAGTTCCAATGTTTAACGTAACAAAATGTTCCCGTGCGAAGAAAACTTTTACATTTATTTTTGCTTTAGGTTGCGCGCACATATGCGTGTATAAATATATATATATTAAAGTTTGTGGGATTAAAGAACATTTTTTCAGGCTTTGTCTCGAATATGCGTTTAATAATCTGTACTTTTTTTCCATGTTCCAGAACAATCACATTTAGGTACATGTAGCGGAATAGAAGGTAAGTTTACTTTGAATTATATATTAACTTGTTATCTCATCTGGTTATATTTGGTAATATATAATTTTAAAAGGGTACATTTGGTGTGTACTTTGGTGTGTGTTATGATACATATATATTAATGTTTGAGGGATTTAGAAACATTTTGTTGTTTTTTTTGTCGAATATGCGTTTATTAATTGATGTTTTTTCCCATGTTCCAGAACATTCGCTTTTCGGCACATAGAACTAAATGATGTTCCAGAACAATTGCTTTTCGGTACATGTAGCGGAATAGAAGGTAAGTTTCCTTTTATTTATATATTAATTTGTTATCTCGTATGGTTATATTTGGTAATATATAATTTTAAAAGGGTACATTAGGTGTGTACTTTGGTGTGTGTTATGCTACACATGTAATTGTAATAAACAAATTCTGAACTACAAATTCGGCTACTGTTTATTGATATAGGCATAAATCTACATCTATATATCTATAAACATGCACATATACATATACAACAACACATAACGATGCTCTCTACTCACTCTCTACTACTCTCAACTCTCTACTACTCACTCTTTACTACTCTCTACTACTCACTCTCTAATACTCTATAATACTCACTCTCTAATACTCTACTACTCACTCTCTAATGCTCACTCTCTAATGCTCACTCTCTACTACTCACTGACTACTACTCTCTACTACAATCTACTAACTCTCTACTACTCACTCTCACCTACTCACTCTCTAGTACTCACTCTATGCTCACTCTCTACTACTCACTCTCTACTACTCTACTACTAACTCTACTACTCTCTACTACTCACTCTCTACTACTCACTCTCTAATACTCTATAATACTCACTCTCTAATACTCTACTACTCACTCTCTAATGCTCACTCACTACTACTCTCTACTACAATCTACTAACTCTCTACTACTCACTCTCACCTACTCACTCTCTAGTACTCACTCTTTACTACTCTCTACTACTCACTCTCTAATACTCTATAATACTCACTCTCTAATACTCTACTACTCACTCTCTACTACTCACTCTCTGCTACTTTATACTACTCACCAGGGGCGACTGGTGACATTTGAAGGTGGTGAGGCATGGAGGTCCGAGTTGAGTGCCCGGGGTGGGAAGGGGGGGGAGGGGCTCGGCAGGATTCTCCTCCTGAAAATGTTTTGAAGGAAGGAGTGGGTTGGTGGTGCGTTTTCAAGCGCATATTTGGAAGGGCAGGAAGGTTGAGAGAGGATGAACAGAGGAAGGCGGAGTGCAACGGAGGGTGCGGGGAAACTGCAAGCCCCAAGAAGAGGAGGAGAACGAAGTAAAGTATTTCTTGTGATGTTTTAGACGTGTACTTTGAATCCTGCCGAGCCCCTCCCCCCCTTCCCACCCCCGGGCACTCAACTCGGACCTCCACGCCCCACCACCTACAAATGTCACCAGCCGCCCCTAGCCGCATGTAATATGTATCCCTTTCCCCTGTCCTATGATCTATCTGAATGTATTAGGCTGTGGCCCGCCCTATTGAAATGCCTTTATGTGCACGTCAATTTTAGAATTTTGAGTATTGTGAAAGGCTCTCAGAATAAGCAATGTTTACTCACTACTACTCACTCTCTACTACTCACTCTATACTACTCTCTACTACTCACTCTACTTCTCTCTACTACTCTCTAATCACTCTCAACTACTCACTCACTCCTGCTATCTACTCACTCTCTACTACTCACTCTCTACTTTCTACTACTTATTCTCTACTACTCACTATCTTCTTTCTACTAGTCTTTCTCCACTACTCATTCTAATACTTACTACTACTCACTCTCTACTACTCACTCACTATTACTCTGTACTACTCATTCTCTACTACTCACTCTCTATTAATCACTCTCTACTACTCTACTACTCACTCTACTACTCTCTACTACTCACTCTACTACTCACTCTCTGCTTCTTTATACTACTCACTCTCTACTACTCTCTACTACTCACACTCACCTACTCACTCTCTACTACTCACTCTCTGCTCACTCTCTACTACTCTACTACTCACTGTACTACTCTCTACTACTCACTCTCTACTACTCATTCTCTGCTACTTTATACTACTCACTGTCTACTACTCTCTACTACTCACTCTATACTACTCACGCTATACTACCTACTACTCACTCACTACTACTCACTCTCAACTACTCACTCTCTACTACTCTCTACTCTACTCTCTACTACTCACTCTCTACTATTCTCTTCTACACACTCTACTCTCTAAAACTCATTCTCTACTACTCACTCTCTACTACTCACTACTAACTCTACTACTCACTCTCAAAAACTCACTCTCTACTACTCTCTTCTACTCACTCTCTACTACACACTCTCTACTACTCACCTCTACTACTCACTCTCAACTACTCTCTACTCACTCTCTACTAATCTCTACTACTCATTCTATACTACTCACTCTACTATTCTCTACTACTCACTCTCTACTACTCACTCACTACTGCTCTCTACTCACTCTCTACTAATCTCTACTACTCATTCTATTCTACTCACTCTCTACTACTCACTCTCCACTACTCACTCTCTACTACTCACTCTCTACTACTCTCTACTACTCACTCACTACTACTCACTCTCTAATACTCACTCTATACTACTCTCTACTACTCACTCTACTTCTCTCTACTACTCTCTAATCACTCTCAACTACTCACTCTCTACTGCTATCTACTCACTCTCTACTACTCACTCTCTACTACTCTCTACTACTCACTCACTACTACTCACTCTCTAATACTCACTCTATACTACTCTCTACTACTCACTCTACTTCTCTCTACTACTCTCTAATCACTCTCACCTACTCACTCTCTACTGCTATCTACTCACTCTCTACTACTCACTCTCTACTACTCTCTACTACTCACTCACTACTACTCACTCTCTAATACTCACTCTATACTACTCTCTACTACTCACTCTACTTCTCTCTACTACTCTCTAATCACTCTCACCTACTCACTCTCTACTGCTATCTACTCACTCTCTACTACTCACTCTCTACTTTCTACTACTTATTCTCTAAAATTGCTTTCATGTGCTGCCAATTTTGTCATAAGCACTTTGGGCACCTGCTAGGAACTGTGCCGGCCCGTGAGTCTCCTAAAGGAAGCAAAAGGGAAATGACTGTGTAACACTTGAGCTCCATGTGTCCACGGAGGGGAGCTGGATGACACACACCAGATGCCTGTTACTGCTAATGAGAAACAGTGTGGGCATACAGGTACACAAAGTACACGTCTAAAACATCACAAGAAATACTTTACTTCGTTCTCCTCCTCTTCTTGGGGCTTGCAGTTTCCCCGCACCCTCCGTTGCACTCCGCCTTCCTCTGTTCATCCTCTCAACCCTCCTGCCCTCCCAAATATGCGCTTGAAAACGCGCCACCAACCCACTCCTTCCTTCAAAACATTTTCAGGAGGAGAATCCTGCCGAGCCCCTCCCCCCCCTTCCCACCCCGGGCACTCAACTCGGACCTCCACGCCTCACCACCTTCAAATGTCACCAGCCGCCCCTGGCCGCATGTAATATGTATCCCTTTCCCCTGTCCTATGATCTATCTGAATGTATTAGGCTGTGGCCCGCCCTATTGAAATGCCTTTATGTGCACGTCAATTTTAGAATTTTGAGTATTGTGAAAGGCTCTCAGAATAAGCAATGTTTATGGAGATTTGAAGGGATCTCTAGTTGCTTTCAAGCGGCTTTTATGGATTTATATATAAATCCGAATAAAGAATTTGATGATGATCGTGTTAATAGTCTGTGGACTCATTGGCTGCACTAAAGAATGTTTGTTTATGGGTATTAAGATATTGAAAAACAGGAATAAAAATGTAGGAAGCACCACCAAGGAGACTGCCCTCCGCGGAGAGGGGGACTTTTATCCCGATGGCCATGCAGCTTTTTAATTTCATTACAAATAGGACAATTTCTTCAATACCTAGAGATAGCTGGATGTTTTAAGAATAGCAGGATGTCGTGTGCATATATGGGGAGCAGAACCCACCCCGTTCTTAAATCTGAGGCCCCTGGGCATGAGTTTTCTCTCACATACAGCTGGATGTTTTAAGAATAGCAGGATGTCGTCTGCATACATGGGGAGCAGAACCCACCCCGTTCTAAAATCCGAGGCCTCTGGGCATGAGTTTTCTCTCACATACAGATGAAATGGAGATAAGGCAAGGTTTCAAGCGATAGCGGGACCTTGCAGATAAGGCAATAAAATTATCGACGCTTTTCGTCCGAAAACGAATACAAAAGCGGCAATAATTTTGTAACGTCTGCTTGCTGATATGCCCCACAGAGACTGCATTAACTCTTTACCATCTTTGCAAACTTTCAACATGCCGCATTGACACACATATACCAAGCAAGGGCAACATCCTCCCCAATGCGTCCATCATTGAGGTACGCACTACCACTGATGCGCATGATTTTGAAACACAGATTTATTGAGTATATAACTGTATGTAGCACTAATAGATGCATATAGAGACCGCATGAGCATTAAACAACTGCCCCTTCCATTCTAATACCGGACGGGCACTACAGAAAAAACTGGACCGGATGTTAAGTGACCTAATCATAGTTGACTTCTATAAAAGGTCCCTTACTACTGAGGCCTTACTCCTGGTCAATCCTTTTTCTTTTCCAGAAAGCTGTATTCCAGAACTGTGTCCTTTCAGTGACTATAGGTGCCAAGGATATGCTATTGAACTTACTTGTAGAAAACACAGCTAATAACATGAAATTGATGGTTATAATTACTGCTGGTGCTAGTTCACTATGAGTTCCACACAAGTAGCATTTTTAGCTAACAAATATTTTCAATTTCTGTTAAAAACTTTCTAAAAACGTTTATTTCAACCAGAATTCCATTCCTTCACGACTGAATGTGTCTTTTCTTAATATACCCCATATCAATATTGTCTTAACAACTTTGGGAAGAACCAGATAATACATTCTTGGAGGACACCCTGATCACTTTCTCATAAGGCTTTGGGCCTGCAGATGTGATCTGAAAGGAAACACTTTCAGGTGATAGGTCACAATGTTAGTAAGAACAACTGGTGCACACATGGGATGTCTGTGATACGTGTGTGTGTGTGTGTGCGTGTGCACATGCACTTGTGTGTGTCCATGAAACCGCATGGCTGTTTATTTCATTTTATTATGAATCAGCCTGACTCCAAGGAGAAGTAGACAGCTTTTCAGAGAACAATAGAAAACGTTATTTTCCAACATTTGATGAATGTATATTCATACAATAAGTGAATAAAGATATGCATTTTCGCAACTAGAGGCATGAAGTCATCATCCTAATGCTGGAAAGAGAACTGAGAGGTATGAACAGATATATGCAAGAGATGTGAATCTTGGTACTTTTACTTCTTGATATAATACATAAATAAAAGATAAAGGCATCAGCTGCACAAGAATTATGAGGGGAATGTTGTGTGCTTTTGTACAACTTGTTCACACCCACAGCCCTCTCGTTCCCACAACACAGAAGCTCCTTCGAGAGAGGACCACTGGTATCTACCCGGCACTTTTCTTTTCCATTGTGGCAAAGATGTGTTGCCGCTGTGTCCAGTTCCTCGAGTACCTTCGGGCCGGAGCAGTTTGAAGCCTTGAAGGGAATCTCTGGAGCAGATCCTGTGAGATCCATCAGGTCTCAGCAGAGCCGAAGAACTGCCTTTCTTTATATTTGCCTGCTGTTGTGTAGGACAGAGAGAGAGAGAGGAGCACTCGAAGGGTTGGCTTCCTACGCTCAGATGGACAGACGCCTCTACAATGATGAGCTCACGGGATACTCAACATGATGCGGCCAAGCCCGGCTCAGAGTCCACGACCCAACTTTCAACTGGACAAAGGATTTACAAGGGAGGAGGGGTGAAGCTTCACCCCTGTCAGTATGCAACCCCCATGGAAAACAAACTGAATGAAACAAAGTATTGGTCTTGGCCCCACTTTTTGGCAATTTGCCCTGACCCTCCGGTCCCGTTGGTTCTCCCGGAGCGTGACTAGTTCTGTTTTGCATCTAGCACGAGCCTCACTCTCAGCAAGTTCTTCAGCCCCTATCATTCCAGAGTAACTTCCTGATGATTTCTTTTTGCCAGTGTGCGTCGAATCTGAATACATTGTGCCTTCATATAGCATCTGGACGAGTAGCTTCTTATTGCGCGTCAATATGGCAGAGTCAGCACCATTGATGCACCAATTTTATGTGTCGCCACCACCGACACTATTGACCCCAACAATGAGTCAAATCCCCCACCCTTGGAGAATCAACATCTTCCCCCAAAGTCTATTACATCACGGGCTCAGGACTGATGCAGCGCCACAGAGATCCACGCCAGCCACTGAGATCCACTCCAGCCACAGAGATCCACACCAGCCACTGAGATCCACGCCAGCCACAGAGATCCACGCCAGCCACTGAGATCCACGCCAGCCACAGAGATCCACGCCAGCCACAGAGATCCAGGCCAGCCACTGAGATCCACGCCAGCCACAGAGATCTACGCCAGCCACAGAGATCCACGCCAGCCACTGGGATCCACGCCAGCCACTGGGATCCACGCCAGCCACAGAGATCCACCCCAGCCACAGAGATCCACGCCAGCCACAGAGATCCACGCCAGCCACAGAGATCCCACTTATAAGTATATTTGCTTGTCAAGGGTCTTATATGATGACAGTTTTGCCAACAGAAATATTCCTGCAGTTTTCCTCTTGACAATCAGCCTGTGTTGTGTCGCTCATCTCAGCCTGTGTCGCTCATCTCAGCCTGTGTCGCTCATCTCAGCCTGTGTCGCTCATCTCAGCCTGTGTCGCTCATCTCCGCCTGTGTCTCTGTGTTCTGCATCATCTGCTCCAAAGCTTCTGTCTTTGCCACAGAGTTCTTTGGCATCAAATGTTTCTAAATGTTGCTGCCTCCCTCTGATGTGACTTGGCTCGTGGTCTCCCCTTCACCTCATTGATACGGCATGGAGTATTTCACTCCCTTGCTGAGCGCCGTTGCTTGACTTCTGAGTAGTTTTGTCAGCCCTCCTGCACTGAGGCTGTCAGGTCCGAGCATGTGGCAGTGCTGGGGCACTGGGGCTGCACTGAGCTCTTGTCTCTGGCCAAGTGCAGCAGTGTCTCTGTCACAATAGTTAAGTCTACAGACAATGATGGGCCTTGGGGTTACTCTGCTACAGGGTGCGGTGCCAATGAGCAATGTCCTCTTTCAACTACAAATGTATGTGAGAACTGGAAGGAACAACTATCTCTGCCAGGACCTTTTGAACAAATAGCTCATGCCCGCTCGCCTGCGCGGATTGGTTCCAGCGGGCCTTCCATACGAATGTAATTGCGGATAGGTGGCACTTCCAAATCTTTTTTTGCATTTTTAGTCACTAGGATTTTTCCCAAGTCGTCCTCCAAGCCACAGATGTGGTGTCCACATGTGTATATGGACAGTCTGCCTGTCCAGTCTCTAAGACAGATGGTCTAGGCTTGCCATGGCCATATCCATTTTTCAGTCAATTCTCCATGTTTTCTACATTGGCAGCAGGCTGTCTGGTGGGCATACTTTGATTCAAGGAGAACTTGCTTTGTTTTCCGTCATTTCTTCAACGTTGGTGTACTTGACAACTCTCCAGTATACTAACATACAGCTGTGATCTGTAACTGCTCTGTAAGTGCCTAGTACGGGCCTCGATTAAGCAGCCGCGCTCTCCTCAGATGATCAGGTCCATTAGAGCCTGGCACAGTGAACTGGACGTTCACCCGCACTCGTTTATGGGCATAGTCTGGGCCGGCTTTGCCATGGGAAGGCCACTGCCTGCAGATCAGCCACCTGATCTACCAACTCTAAAGAGTCCTGTCAAACACCTGTCCTATGTCTCCTCGGTTTCAAGCAGCTCTCCTGCCCAGCTCTCTTCCCCTCCAGCAATGGATGTTGGTCGAGTGACTGCGCTCCTAGCGCAAATCCCTGCGTTCATTCTACTCAGACTTGCAGCCTGTCAACCAGGGAAGGTTAGCTCCTCAGTAGTCTCAGCGGACCGCACCGCGGGGAGGCACATTCACTAGGGTTTGGAACCCTGCGGCGGTCGCCCTTACGGGCGTTGGAGCTCTGCTCTTCTTGTTTTTTATTTCACCACTAGTGAAAGAGAGGATCCTAGTCATGATTGGCACAATAGGAGCAATGCTGGCTTCATCTCCACAGGTTGAGCAGGAGCCTCAGGAAGTGCTTCTGTCTGGCGGGCGGCGCCTGCTCCAGCCGGCTCTATGTGATTTCATAGAAGAACGATTTCATGGAAGACCATTACTGAGAAATCATTTCTTCTAAACTGTAATGGAACTTTTCAGAGCGATCGGCATTTACCTTTTCATGGAAACCAATTAATAGAATGTCTTTTTAGTCGAAATTAGCTTTTGAATGACTGTTTTTTAAGTGTAAATGCAATGGTTGCAGGTCTTACTTTCTGAAACAGTTTTGTCAGAGATATTTATTTCAGTGCTTTGCTTCAGGGGACATTATTTCATATTTATATCTTGAACATGGTCAAACAATTACTTTGGATGCTTTAAATTCCCTGACCCATCACCATCGTAAATGCCATCAAACCCTGCCCCTGACACCTCACTGCACCTAAACTACACTTATCCCTGAAACCTAAAAGTCCTTTCTACCCCCAAAACCCACCATCCCTGAACCCTAAAAGAATTCACTATCCCTACCTTCATCCATTCCTGAACCGTAAAAAAAAACTTTCTTTGCCTAAACCCCACACAACCCATGCCCCTAAAAGCAACACCTCAGCACACTCAAACTCCACCTACCTCAGCACCCTAAAAAAAACATCGCATTTAAGCACCAGCCATCCATGACCCATAAGACCTCCTCATCACCCTTCACTACGCACCCAAACTCCACCTACCTCAGCACCCTAAAAAAAAACATTGCATTTAAACACCAGCCATCCATGACCCATAAGACCTCCTCATCACCCTTCACTACGCACCCAAACTCCACCTACCTCAGCACCCTAAAAAAAAACATTGCATTTAAACACCAGCCATCCATGACCCATAAGACCTCCTCATCACCCTAAACTACGCACCCAAACTCCACCTACCTCAGCACCCTAAAAAAAACCATCGCATTTAAGCGCCAGCCATCCATGACCTATAAGACCTCCTCATCACCCTAGACTACACATCCATGAATCCAAAAAACCCTTTTCTACATCTAAACTCCATCCATCCCTGAATCCTTAAAAACCTTCACCATCCTAATCTCTGCCTCATCCTGTACCCTAAAATCTCTACACCACCCCAACTGCTACCTAAAATTGAACCTTAAAAACCCCTCACCAGCCCCAAACTTGTCCATCCATGAACCCTATAACCATTCAACACCCTTAGACTCCACCCAACTCTGAAACCGAGAAACACCTCACACACCTAAAGACCACCCATCTCTGAACCCTAAAAATCCCTTTATATGCCCAAACTCCAATTGTCACTGACCCCTTAAAACTCCTCATCAATCCAAGCATTACCCATCCCTCAACCCAAAAAACCCACCGTAGTCCTTAACTCCACCCAGGTTTAAAGTAATTTTGGATATTTCCTTTAAAATGTTTCCTTTAATTTCAGATTTTTTTTGTATTTCCTTACAATTCTCTTTCCTTAAAACAGGTTTTCTATGATTTGGTTTCCTCCAATGTGGTTTCTCAGTTTTTGTTTTCCATCAATTCACACACGTCAGCACCAGCCATGATAGATTGTCCAGGGCTGGAGAACTTCCACCCCAGCCTCAAGGATGGGACATGCATAGGCCCTGCAGCTTCATCATGTAGATTAGGCTTAAGCCCTGCAGGAACCAGGGCTCTTTGCCAATAAGGCTGTCACCTCATCTCCCATTGCATCAGAGGATGAGCCGGTTCAGGGGTGAGGAGGTTCAAAGCTAACACATGTATACTGTATGGTATATCCTCTACGTACGCATCAGCTTTCCTATTTCAGTGCCGGAGGCGGGAGGGAGCTGTCTGCCTGCCCTGAGGGTCTATGGGCCAGAGCTGACGAGCTGAAGTGGAACGACTGAGCGCTTCAAATAAGTGGAACCATTCTGTCAAAGGTTGTATGTGTGAATACAGGTGAGAGAGTGTGTGCGTGTGTGTGTGTGAAACTGAGAGTATGAGTGACAGTGAGTGAAACCATGACTGAGAATTAGTGAGTGAGAAAGAGTGTCCGTATAATTCAGAATAAGAGAAACTGATTAAAAGCAATACCACGACTGAGAATGTGTGAGAGTAATAACGAGTATGTGAGTGAATGTCAGTGAGAATGAATGAGTGTGAGATAGTGTGTGGGAGTGACAGTAAGGGATTGTGAGTGAGAATGAGTGTAAGGGAGCGACTGAGGATGAGTGTGAGCGAGAATCAGTGTGAGTATGAGAAAGTAAGTAAATGTAAGTGAGCACGAGTGAGTGAGAGTGTGTATTATGCTTGCCAATCTGCGGTTGGCCCTGAAATACTAGAAGTAATACTTGGCATTTAGGCAACGGGTAAAATGCTGGAGATGGTACACCAAAGGGGATTGTGGCTTTACTGCTAACTGTGGCAAAAGGTTAGTACTGCCACAGAACAGGTCATTCTTGGTATAGGGGACACCCACTGCAAAATCCTGCTGCTAGCATATGCAGAGTAATGATTGGCATAGGCCCACCCAAGGCATATTGCTGACACGTGAAATTTGGGGTAGTTCTTGGAATATGGGGTAGCCATGGAAAGTTGCAGGTATTTTAGTGGTAATTCTTGGCACAGGGACACTCATGGCGAAATGCTACTGCTGGCACACTAAAAGTAATTCATGACCCATGGACACCTGTGGTGAAATTCTCGTGCAGTTCAAGACGTTATGGAGGACAACATCATTAAAGGAGAGCAAACGATGATAACAAAACGTTGGCCCTGACACACTTGAGGTAATTATTTATATATGTGTCACATGCGGTAGATAGATGGCATCAATGGGATATTGTATGCTATTCTTACCATAAGGAGTTGGTTTGAACCCCATAAAAGTACCTGAATATTTCTGAGCCTGTTGAGCAACTTTATGTGAAAATTGTGCTTTAAAATGCACTATCGGACCCTTTCTTTCCAAATTTTCTCAGGGGCTTGAGAGGGTTACTACCCGAAAACCCTCCAAGAAGATTTCAGACTCGCATGCTTCGATTCGGGTAAGTAATACCCTCACCAACTTCAGGCATCTCCAGCAGCCACTGCTAGAACCCATGGGCATAGCTCTATGGGACACATGAAAGCATTCTTATCTTGGAGACAGCTGCCGTGGACACATCTTAGTGGAAATAACTGACACCCACACACTCACATAGATACATAAAGGCATGCAACCATATGCACAATCACACCCACAGACATGTGGACGCACATCTCAGCTGCGCTAAGTGCACTTGGTGTGGGCCCTAGCATGATGCCTCTTATCCAGTTTAGCACCAAGTCACCCAGTGTCTTCACCTCTGTGGTCAGGGCCTCCTGAAATACAGGACTTTGGACTCAGGACAAACAGGCTAGATGGCTGCAGTCCAAGTTTCCAAAGAGCCACAGAGCAGGGATGTAGGTCACTGGAAACATAAGGCAGGTACCTGTGCCCAAGCCAACACAAGCACTGCTGCCCGCTCGTCCTCCATGCTCATTTTTAATTATCGGAATAGGGTAAACACGTCTCTGGGCTTCAATTAGACCAGAAACAGAATCCAAGGACGGAGATGGACTGCAAAGGGCCACACTTCTCCTCTACACAACAAGAGGATCAGAGCTTCCAGGCTACTCCTCACAACCAGGTGCCCAGAGGGTGGGAAGCAGTCTGCTCCTCCAAATAACAAGAGGGTCAGTGGGTGTGGAGAAGATCCAAGTTCTGCTCCTCATAACAAAGGCTCCTCACATCCAGGGGCTGAGTGCTTCCACGATAGGCTCTTTACAACCAGGAGCCCTAAGGATCCAAGCTCCTCCTCACAACCAGGGTCCTAGAGTATCACCGCTCCTCTTAACAACAATGAACACAAAGGACCTAGGCCCAGCAACTGACAACAAGAGCCAGAGAATCCATTCTCTGTTAAGCATAAAGAGTGACCCAGGGAATCAAAGCTGCACATCTTACAACCTGGGCCCTACAGGATCTATACTTTGCTCCTCAAAGCCATGGGGTTCCAGGATCCAATCTCTACCTCACAATCAGGGCACCAGAGAACCCAGGCTCTGCTCCTCACAACCATGAGCCCGAGGTTCCAGGCTGCTCATCACAACCAGGGGCCAAAAGAATCCAGGCACTATTCCTCACAACCACAGGCCCGGATAATCCAGGCTCCTCACTTCATGCAGGGGCCAAGAGGATCCAAGCTCTGGTCCCCACAATCAGGGGCCCAGAGAATCCAGGCTCATCCTCACAACCAGGGGCCAAGAGGACCCAAGCTCTGGTCTCCACAATCAGGGGACCAGAGAATCCAGGCTCATCCTCACAACCAGGGGCCAAGAGGACCCAAGCTCTGGTTCCCACAATCACGGGCCCAGAGAATCCAGGCTCATCCTCACAACCAGGGGCCAAGACGACCCAAACTCTGGTCCTCACAGAGAGGGGCCAAAGGATCCAGGTTCCGCTCCTGACAACCATGCTCCTAGGATCTAGGCTCCTCATCACAACGTTAAATAGTTCAAAAGAGTAGGCAATGACCATAATGCAAGTCGAAGAGGAAGACGTAGATACAAATTTACAAAAAGGAGAGGATTGAAGCCTCTACCTTGACAAAAGCTAATTCGATAACAGCTAACATTAAATGAAATAATATTCAATGTCACAAAATACCCCACCATCTGAAAACAAAGAATTTATCTCCTACATTCCCTCCTGTACTTGAGCAAAAAGAGGATAAAACGTTGTAGCAAAAAACAGAAACATATCAATAAAAACACTGCAGACACAAGCTTAAAGATGCAGCGAAGGAGCAAATGAAAGGGCTTCACTGACCTGACAGTTCTAGAGTTCTCTCCATCAGACCTGGAAGAAAAGAGAAGATAAGAAGGTGAGTGTTGGGTCCACACATAGGACATGCATGGGTGGGCGATCGATGAGTGGTGGGAACAGAAAGTGAGGAAGGGCAGGTGAGTACAGGCTAGGCAAAAAGGAGATGCATGGGCGGGTGATCCATGAGTGGCGAGATTAGAAGAGAGGAACAGGAGGAGAGTACTGGTTCCACATACAGGACATGCGCGGGTGGACAATCGATGAGTGGTGGGATTAGAAGAGACAATGGCAGATGAGTACTGGCTCTACCCATACAACATGCATGGGTGGGTGACCGATGAGTGGTGGGATTAGAAAAGAGGAGAAGGGCATGGGAGTACTGGCTCCAGACATAGTACATGCATGGGTGAGCGATCGATCAGCGGCGGGATTAGAAAAGAGAGAAAGGGCAGGTGGGTATTGACTCCACACATAGGACATGCACGGGTGGTCGAACAATGAGTGGTGCGATTATAAAAGAGAGGATGGCAGGCGAGTACTGACTCCAAACATAGGACATGCATGGCTGGGCGATTAATGAGTGGTAGGATTAGAAAAGTGAGGAAGGGCAGGTGAGTACGGGCTAGACACAAAGGAGGTGCATGGGTGGGTGATCCATGAGTGGTGAGATTAGAAGAGAGGAACGGCAGGAGAGAACTGGTTCCGCATACAGGACATGCACAGATGGACAATCGATGAGTGGTGTGATTAGAAGAGAGAATGGCAGGTGAGTACTGGCTCCACCCATACAACATGCGTAGGTGGGTGACCGATCAGCGGTGAGATTAGAAAAAGAGAGGTAGGGCAGGTGAGTATTGACTCCACACATAGGAAATGCACAGGTGGTCGAACAATGAGTGGTGAGATTTAAAAAGAGAGGATGGCAGGAGAGTACTGGCTTCAGACATAGTACATGCATGGGTTGGTGATCGATCAGTGGTGGGATTAGAAAACAGAGGACGGGCAGGTGAGTACTGACTCTACACATAGGACATGCAGGGGTAGGCGAACAATGAGTGGTGGGATTAGAAAAGAGAAGGGCAGGTGAGTACTGACTCTACACATAGGACATGCATGGGTGTGTAAGTGATGAGTGGTAGTATTGGATAAAAGAGGATGGGCATGTGAGTACTGACTCTACACACAGGACATACTTGGGTGAGCGATCGATGAGTGATGGGATTAGTAGAGAGGATGGCAGGTGAGAACCGGCTCCAGACATTTGACATGCACAGATGGGCGAATGATGAGTGATGGGATTAGAAGAGAGGATGGCAGGTGAGTACTAGTTCCAAACACAGGACATGCATGAGTGAATGAGCAATAGGTACTGAGATTAGAAAGAGAGAAACGGCAAGTGGGTACTATCTAGACACATAAGAAATGCATGGCTGGGCGATAGATGAGTTGTGAGATTAGAAAAGGGAAGAGGGGCAAGTGAGTATTGACTAGAAATTTAGGACATGCACGGGTGGGTGAGTGATGAGTGGTAGGATTAGAAAAGAGAGGAAGAGCAGGTGAGTACTGACTCTACACATAGGACATGCATTGATGGGCGATCGATGAGTGGTGGGATTAGAAGAAAGGATGGCAGGTGAGTACTGACTCTATACAAAGACATGCACGGATTGCCAATCGATGAGTGATGAGATTATAAAAGAGAGGATGGCAGGATAGTACTGTCTAGGCACAAAGGACATGCATGGGTTGGAGATCAATGAGGGGTGGGATTAGAAGAGAGGATAGCAGGTGAGTACTGACTGTACACATAAGACATGCATGGGTGTGCGAGTGATGAGTGGTAGGATTAGAAAAGAGGATGGGCAGGTGAGTACTTATTCTACACATATGAGATGCACGGGTGGGTGATCGCTGAGTGGTAGGATTAGAAAAGAGGATGGCAGGTGAGTACTAGCTCCAGACATGCACGGGTGGGCGAACGATGAGTGGTGGGATTAGAAAAGAGAAGATGGCAGATGAGTACCGGCTACAGACATAGTACATGCATGGGTGGGCAATCGATGAACAGGTGAGTACTGACTCTACAAATCAGACATGCATGGGTGGATGAGTGATGAGTGGTGATATTAGAAGAGAGGATGGCAGGTGAGCACTGACTCTACACATAGGACATGCATGAGTGGGCGATCGATGAGTGGTGAGATTAGAAAATAGAGAAAGGTCAGGCAAGTAGTGACTCTACACATAGGGAATGCATGGGTGTGCAAGTGATGAGTAGTAGGATTAGAAGAGAGGATGGCAGGTGAGTACTGGCTCAACACACAAGACATACATGGGTGGGCAATCGATCAGTGGTGAGATTAGAAAATAGAAGATGGCAGGTGAATACTGACTGTACACATAGGACATGCACGGGTGGGCGAACCATGAGTGGTGTGATAAGCAGAGAGGATGGCAGGTGAGTAACTTGCTCCAGACATACAACATTCACAGATGGGCAAACGATTAGTGGTGAAATTAGAAAATATAGCATGGCAGGTGAATACTGACTCCACACACAGGACATGCATGGGTAGGCAAACAAAGAGTGCTGGGATTAGAAAAGAGAAGATGGCACAAGAGTACTGGCTCCAGACAGGATATGCATAAGTGACCGAGCAATGGGTGGTGAGATTAGAAAAGAGAGAAAAGGCAGGTGAGAACTGGCTAGACTCATAAGACATGCCTGGATGGGCTATCAATGAGTGGTGGGATTAGAAAAGAGAAGAAGTGCAGGTGAGTATTGGCTAGCCACATAGGACAGGATCGGGTGGGCCATCGATGAGTGCTGAGGTTAGAAAGCAGAGGATGGCACGTGAGTAATGACTCCACACATAGGACATGCATGGGTGAGAGAGTGATGAATGGTAGAATTAGAAAAGAGGAAAAGGGCAGGTGAGTACTGAATCCACACATAGGACATGCATGGGTCAGCAAACAATGAGTGGTGGGATTAGCAGAGGATGGCAGTTCAGTACTGACTCTACACATAGGACATGCATGGGTGGGCGATCAGTGCGTGGTGGGATTAGAAAAGAGGATGGCAGGTGAGCACTGGCTCCAGACATACGACATTCACAGATGGGTGAACGATGAGTGGTGGGATTAAAAGAGGGGATGGCAGGTGAATTCTGAGTCCAGATATAGTACATGCATGGATGGGCGATCGATAAGTGGTGGGATTAGAAGAGAGGATGTCAGGTGAGCACTGGCTCCAGACATACGACATTCACAGATGGGTGAACGATGAGTGATGGGATTAGAAGAGAGGGTGACAGGTGAATACTGACTCAACACATAGAACATGCATGGGTAGGTGAACGCAAAAAGGTGAGATTAGAAAAGAGAGGATGGCACATGAGTACTGGCTCCAGACATAGGATATGCATGAATGACCGAGCAATGGTTGATGAGATTAGAAAAAAGAGAAAAGGCAGGTGAGTACTGGCTAGACACTTTAGTCATGCCTGGCTAGACACCTAAATCATGCCTGCATGGGCTATCGATGAGTGTTGAGATTAGAAAACAGAGGATGGCACTCCACACATTGGACATGGATTTGTCAGGGAGTGATGAATGGGAGGATTAGAAAAGAGGATGGCAGGTAGGTACTGACTCTACACATAGGACATGCACGGGTGGGCGAACAATGAGTGGTGGGATTGGAAAAGAGAGGACGGCACATGAGTACTGGCTCCAGACATAGAATATGCATGAGTGACCGAGCAATGGTTGGGGATACTAGAAAAAAGAGAAAAGGCAGGTGAGTACTGGTTAGGCACCTAAGTCATGACTGGATGGGCTATCGATGAGTGGTTAGATTAGAAAAGAGAGAAAGGGCAGGTGGATACTGGCTAGCCACATAGGACATGCAAGCGTGGGCGATCGATGAGTGCTGAGATTAGAAAACAGAGGATGGCACTCCACACATTGGACATGCATTTGTCGGCGAGTGATGAATAGGAGGATTAGAAAAGAGGATGGCAGGTAGGTACTGACTCTACACATAGGACATGCACGGGTGGGCAAACGATGAGTGGTGGGATTAGAAGATAGGCTGGCAGCTGAGTACTGACTCCACATAAAGGACATGCACGGGTGGGCGATCGACGAGTGGTGAGATTAGAAAAGAGAGGAAGGGCAGGTGAGAACTGGCATCACATATAGGACATACATGGGTGGGCGATTGATGAGTGGTTGAGATTAGAAAAGAGAGGAAGGCCAAGTGAGTACTGACTATCCACATAGGACATGCACGGGCGGGCAATCGATGAGTGGTGGGATTAGAAAAGAGGGAAAGGTCAGGTGAATACGGATTAAACACATAAGACATACATGGGTGGGCGATCAATGAATGGTGGGATTAGAAAAGAGAGGATGGAGGGTGAGCATTGACTCTACACATAGGACATACATGGGTGGGCAATCGAGTGTTGGGATTAGAAGACAGGATGGCAGATGACTACTGATTCTACACATAGGACATGCATGGGTGGGCGATCGATGAATAGTGGGATTAAAAAAGACAGGGTGGTAGGTGAGTACTGATTCCACACATAGGACATGCACGGGTGAGCAATCGATGAGTGGTGAGATTACAGGAGAGAAAAGGCAGGTGAGTACTGGCTAAACAGATCGGACATGCACGGGTGGGCGAACTATGAGTGGTGAGATTAGAAAATCGAGGAACGGCAGGTGAGTACAGGCTAGACACATACGACATGCATGGGTGAGTGAGCGATGAGTGGTGAGATTAGAAGAGAGGATGGCAGGTGAGTACAGGCTAGACACATACGACATGCATGGGTGGGTGAGCGATGAGTGGTGATATCAGAAAAGAGAGCATGGCAGGTGAGTACTGGCTAGACATATAGAGTATGCATGGGTGGGTGCTCGATGAGTGGTAGGATTGGAAAATATAGAAATGGCAAGTGAGTACTGGTTCCGTACACCGGTCATGCACGGGTGGGCGATCGATGAGTGGTGGGATTAGAAGAGTGGGCGTAATTAAGCAGTCAATTTGTTTAAAGAATGTGGCGTTTTCTATTGTGACACGTAAATTCTGTAGCACTTGAGGACAAATTAAAACATGCATCCCGTCCACACAACCTATGTCCTGGGAAACTAGCCATACGAAAAAAATCCAATTTTGTTTGCTGCAAATCTCGGGCAGTACTTGGAAATGCAATATGTCTGCCTGATCCAGTGGTGTGTTTTTCTATGGAGTTTTTTTTTTTTTAAATGCACTGTGTTGGTGTAATTCAATGGACTTTGAACGAAACTCGTATATAATCTTGTGAATTATACACTTCATGTACCGTATTGCATTTCAACATGTTCTATTGTTCTTTTATGGTTAATTTTAATAATCTCATTAAGATGAAAGATGATGATGGCACACACAGAATTAAAGGCAGCACTTAGTAAAGAAAGTAGGAAAATGATAACAGTTAAGGCCTACATGAGGAAATTAAAGTTGGTGCTGCAGGCTACAAAAAAAGCAATAAAGAGGCCTGGGTAGCTCTAGTGAGACCCAGGACAATGCCGCTTTTTGGCATGTGAATAATAGCCCCAATGTTAGAGATACCAGCTTCCCTGCCATAGAGGTTGCGATCTCTCCCCAGGATTGGAGAGCACAGTTTAGCAGCATAGCAGTATACATGCGACATCAGGCAGCGATAGGCAGGCCTGGATAGAAGGTCGAGCTGCTCATGGTCCTGTGTTTGATTTGCTCAAGCGCTCCGTCCATCATCCCCTTTGGTTTTGCTTTGTTCGCCCTAAGTTGGCAAGGTATGCCCAGACGTGGGTCCCTTGCTCACTTTGCCACTGGATTCAAGCTAGCCTGGCTGATGAGGGTTATGAACCCGAAACCGGTCCCAGGATACTTGTTTCCGGTCCAGGGAAGACATGGCTTGGCAGTTCGGGCTGGACTGTTCCCATGAGGCACAGGGTCAGACTGATTTGCCATGTCTGAACTGGGGTGGTGGAGTGAGCTAAAGAATGAAGATGGATTAAACCCAGATCAGTTGACTGGGGGTGAGTGTTTAAATTTGCTCAAGCGCTCCGTCCATCATCCCCTTTGGTATCCCCATGGTCCTGTGAGGACATGCCCCCATAGGACACTACTATGTGCCGGCCCTCCTATACATCGATGACGCAGTACTTAGGAAGTGTAGATCCACTGACCTACATTTATTACTGAATACCTTTGTTAATTTTATGGAAGAACTGGATCTCAGAATCAACCTCTGTAAATCCTTTATCATGATCTGTGCTCATACTCAGATCAAACACCGTCCCTTTAATGACGTACGCCTATGTGTGGTTGATCCTTTTTCCTGTTTAGGATTTCAATCCAACTCCTGTGCAACCTGGAAGCTGCTAATAATGGCTTGAAAACACCAGTTTGACAAAGTAATTTCTGTAGTACTGAGGTTTTCTGCCAAACTCTGGATGAAAACTACTAAGGAAATGGCCCAAATGTATTGGTACAAATGTGTTACACAGTCATTCACATGGCCGGAGTGTGGGGTTCCGAGAGGCCCACTAATCTTTAGGTTTATGAAAACTTGTTTCTGAGAAGCTTGCTGGCAGTTCCCGCAGATTGCTCTAACTATGTTTGCCATAAAGAGTCGAGCATTCGACCCTACACCATCCACATCCACAAACAGAGCTACACACTCACACCAAATGTACTCCACACATTTACTACAAACTAACCCGATGCACAATTCAATGTCTCAGCACCCACTACAAAACCACACAAACCACACCTATCCCAGCTACCACACATTTCCACCATCACCTACAAACAGTACACAACTCTATCCTATACCACTAACCCATCCACTGATCACTAACACAACACAAATCCACACCATACTTAACTACAACCCATCCAGACACACACTCCCCACTCTAATTACTCCTAACAGACCCCCTTTATCACTAACAAACATATAGGGAAGAGGTGTGGCGCTGCAGCCAGGGCGACTGACTGCGGAATCTGGGGATCGCGGTTTGATCCCCGGCACCGGCGGTAGATTAGCCCTGCACCATGTGACTCTGGGCAGTAGCTTGCTTAATCTTCCCAATGGCCCCCAGCGCCTAGAGACCCTCACGGGTGATTGTTCGCACTTTACAAATGTGGATTATTATTATTATTATACTCAGCCTTCCATCATTTGTCCAACCAACACACTCCTGTTCGTTCTACCATAAAAACACAAACGCACAACACATACACTGCACAGCACCACACAATTTAACTCTTGCAACAAACCAGTCTAAGACAAACACTCTTACCTCTACTTCATCCCCTCCTGCACACAACATACACTCTACTCACAAACACATCACAACACCCTCTACCTTACAACTTCCACTCGCAAACAATACTATACAAACAAATCCATCTCTAGAAACAAACACACCAGCAACTCTTTATCACTACTCCTCAAAAACAAAACACATCACGCATACCAGCACAACAAAATCTCTCAAGCGCAACACCTCTTAATACTTACCGTCACAAAATACATACATACACCCACCTTTCAAACTACACAAAGAAACAAACTCCAATGCCAAGCTTTCTCTCTTCCACCACTCCTAACACACATACAGCACCTCTCTTCCAACCGCCTCTCATCCATTGGACAATTTAGAACCTTACTACATGACCCACATGCTGCACCACCACCCCTAACTCATGCACCTTCCGCCCTAAACACACGCAAACAATATAAGCAACATGCCACACCTCACAACGTAACTTCTCCATGTCTACTGCACAACAATGTTACACCACAAAAACAACACAGCGAACCAATTCTCTTTCAAACAGCCTACACACGCAGACCCATCAAAATGCCTTTTAGCCTGCTGGACGAGGACCACATTACAGAACAGCTACACAATTGCTATCCTAACACAGCTAATACCAGCACTAAAAACACACCTGCTACAAACCCACACAATACTGATCACTCTTCTACAAAACAAAGTCTCACTGTCACCAAAGCACATTCTCTAAACTGTCTACTAATAAATGCTCGATCCCTCTCTAAAAACAAACATCACATCTACGACCTTCTCACTGATGCAAAACCAGACATACTATTCATAACTGAATCATGGCTGGGAGATGAAATGGCTCCAGTCCTGCATGGAGCCATTCCTCAAGGCTATCAAATGATCACCCAAAATTGTATAGGTAAAAAAGGAGGTGGCCCAGCTTTTGTGTTCAGGCAAACATTATATATCACTAAAGTTGCCAACATCTCCATAAAGAATTATGAGGCTCTTCTAACCAGATGCAATCCTACACCGTCTTCCTCCTGCAACTTCCTGCTCCTTTACAGACCTCCACCTAACAAGGCGACATTCCCAGACGCACTTCTAGACACAGTTTCAAACCTGATAACAATACACTCCAACCTATGCGTTCTGGGTGACCTCAACATTTGGTTTGACAAACCCAATATGACCTATCCAAAAACAATAATCACTGGCCTAGACGCACTGAAGCTGCATCAGATCATCCACAAACCCACACACATCGCTGGACACATCCTAAATGTCATTTTTGCTAATACAGAACTAGTTAACTTTCAAACTATAACTCCAGTCACATGGTCAGACCACCATTTGTTTGCTTTCCAACATAAAACAACACTAAGCGACTCACCTAAAACTCCCTTACGTGCATCCACCTATCGACCCTGGAACAAACTCAATTTGGAACATTCAGAAACACAACTAACATCCAGTGCAGATCTGGAAACAATACGTTCTGTTCAAAACTATATGAGTGGCTACAGGAAGCTTTTGAAATCCTGATACCACTCACAACCACACAACAGAACAAAAGAAAAAAGCACCTTGGAGATATATAGATATAAAACAAAACAAAGCCAAAGAAGACAAACTTCACCTACAGAAAATTTACAGATTATACAAGTCAGCTATCAAAAAAGCTAAGAAAAGGTACTATTCAGATGGAAATCAAAATGCTAAATGTGCAAATAAAGAATTCTAAAAAATACTCAATTAATTTCATAAACCAAATTGCCTAGAAGGAACTCATCCCGTTACTCAAGATTTCACGGACAAACTGGCAAATCATTACACGTACAAAGCAGACACGTTGGACTCATATTTAAAACAGGGACAAAGCACCAGCACCAACCCTTTTCCAAACAACAATCCAAGAATACACTAACCAAGCCTCTCTGTTCCTTCCAACATATCTCACACAATGAATTTATGAACCTGGTCAAAGCAAGCAGGCCTGCCGGCAAGCCCTTCTGGCTCGTGTCCACCGCAAACTTTCAAGACAATTCTTTTAACAACCCCTGCTGCCACTCCAGTATGAAGAATCATCAACAATTCCTTAACTACCAGAATATTTCCAGAAGAACTCAAAAAGTTATACATATGCCCTTTACAGAAGAAAACAAACTTGGACCCGCTGAACCCTGACAACTACAGACCCATTACAAATGGACCTTTCCTGGGCAAACTGATAGAAAGAACAGCGTTCACCCAGAGGTCACAATTCATTGAAGAGCATGCTTTACTTTCAGACTTCCAAATAGGATTCCGTCCGGGAAGAGGCACAGAATCTGCCCTCCTTGCCATCTGGTATGACCTCAAGAACACAGTTGACCGCAACGGGATTGCCACGATAATCCTCATGGACCTCTCGGCTGCCTTTGACACTGTTGACCAAGACACTCTGATACAAAGACTCTAAGAAGCCGGCATAGAGGCGACTGCTCTAGACTGGATCGCCTCCTACCTTCAAAACAGAACTAATGTCATTCATACCCCACCTTTCTCGTCCAAACCGTACTCCACAAAAGCAGGGATCCCTCAAGGCTCTATCATCTCGCCCATGTTTTTTAACATCTATAGGAAGTCATTACCAGTACTGATCAATCAATTTCACCTCATGTGCTATAACTATGCAGATGACACACAAATACTCCTTCAACTGGAGTTCCCCAAAGACATTGGAAACTCTCCAATTTTCAGTTGTCTGAGAGCCGTGGATCAGTGGATGACTTGGAGCCATCTCAAATTGAATGCTTCCATAACCGAAATACTCATGTGTGGCGATTGGAAACATTATGAGCCATTTGCCGCCTGGACTGATGATCTGGGATCACCACCTAAAGTATTGAAGGAAGTAAGAAACCTCGGAATGACCATGGACTCAGAGCTTTTGATGAATGCACAAGTGGACAAATTAACAAGATCAAGCTTTGTCACTATAAAAACTCTGTGACGAATCTTCCCCCATTTGGGATTTCCACACAAGGTCCAAGCTACCATCTCCCTTTTGGTCTGTCCAAACTTGATTACGTCAATATTAGGTAGTTGGTAGAGGACTGTGCCTTCCTGATGAGTTTCTCATAAGTGGAATAATTTCCAGAATTCATTGATCGTTTCCAAGCATGGTGCGTCGGGCCACATGGGCGCAACACGTGTCGGCTGTCCTTTGTGTTATGTGTGAAAATTTTGAATAAACACACCATGTTTGGAAACGATCAATGAATTCTGGGAATTATTCCATTTATGAGAAACTCATCAAGAAGGCACAGTCCTCTATCAACTACCTAAACTTGTACTCTGTAACGGCTTTTGGGTGTAGCCATTTATGAGGCACGTGCCACTTTCAACATTGGGCCCTGACCACTGTAGCACTAAAGCCCAGAGTCTGCCACCCATCTCAGTAACCTTGATTACGTCAATAGCCTCACCCACGGATCACCTTTATTGACTATGAAAAGACTACAACAGATTCAAACTCGGCTCCCAGATTACTCTTGCACATCAAATCCCGAGACCACATCTCCCCTGCATCGAAAGCCCTGCATTGGTTACCGGTTGCCAGAAGATCCACATTCAAGCTGCTTTGTATCACCCACAAAGCAATAAATAGAACAGGGCAGCTCCTCATCAGAAATAAAATCACCAAATACATTCAACAAAGGAACCTCTGCTCTAGATCGGCACCTCTCCTCAAAACCCCAAGATACAAGAAAAAAAACATGGGTGGCACATCCTTCTCTCTGTTCAAGCAGCCAAACTATGGAACTCTTTACCCACCAACATAAAATCCACCGACAACCACCTTCCCCACATAAGCACCATACACAAACAGAAATATACAACATATTCCTCTGTATATCAGCATTTATTTGTAATATAGATATGTACCTATATATGTGTATTGCTTTGTATAAACATGTAGAATAATTATGTTGTTAAAAAATAAATAAAATACATTTGAAAACCAGAGTTTATCTAATGCATCTTTAATCTACATATACTTTCTTCCTTTATGCATCTATATACCTTCCATGTACTTGGATCTATATATTTATTACTTTTCTACTAAAAAAGCATATTCAATGCACTACCCTATTTCTCAGCCTGTACCTCTATCAATATCTTTAATCTACATATACTTACCTCGTGGAATACATCTATATACTTTCCATGTACTTATGGATCTATATATTTATTGTTAAAAAACAGATTTCCTTTGGATGGAAAGCGAATTCAATTTTTCACACTGTCATCTTGTCATTCAGCCACACAACTTTTAAATTCACACAGGTGAAGCACTTATAAATGATAAAATTAAGTAAATTTATTCTTCTGATTTGTTGAATCAATAAATTTAAAAAAGGTTCACAAATGCATTTATAATACACAATTATTATATAACAGTAAAAACAATTAAAAAAGCAAATACACGTATCAAGGAAAAAAGGAGAAAAATAAAAAGACAATACACTATGTAATTCCTGTGTTAATTAGGCTTAGTTCGTAGAAAGCATATAGCACGGATGTAATTTTCCTGTCTGTAGTTTGATACTGACTCCTGCCCAATTTAATATCACTTAATTAGGCGTTGACGCGTTTCGGTGGTGTATTTTTATTTGGACCACCTTCTTCAGGACAATCAATTTGTTCTCCTTATATCATATAGTTAAAACCACAGATCTGTTACATATCAGACCGGTGCAAAACTGCACTCGGAAGTTAGTTTTGTGACGTCTCCCAATATTCATCAAGGGTGTTAGGGATGATTTTCTTAATTTTCTTTCAAGTCTCTATGTGGAATTCTTTATAGATCTAGCATTCTTATTCAATCTAAGGCTCAATTCAATTCACTGTATCAATCCAGCAATGTATATCAAGTAAGCCAATCATTTTTTGTAAAAAAAAATTTCACTGGCGAATATCGGTTTATCTCCCAATCAGGTACCTCGTTCGTAGCTCTGTTCCGACGATCCGGGCATTCCGTTGGTATTCGTCACAGTCGCATATATTTATTACTTTCTTCTAATTCAGCATATCGTGTGAGGAGGCTGTGGACGCTCCTCACTGCAAACCCCCCCTGCCTAACCTCCTGGCGACTAATGTAGCGAAAAACTGCAAAAAATCTTCTGGGCATGCTGTGGCTGTGGCGCTACCTGTATTTTGAGGGGTCTCCGCGAGCGGGCCATCGTGAGCACTTTGGATTTGTCAGGTTTCTGTGGAGCTCTGGAGTGCCCTGTTTGCGGAGGTGGTCCTGGCGAGTGGCTGTGGCTCAGTCGGAGGGTCAGCTGGAAACCCAGGACCAGAGCGCATGGACAGTAATGGCGCCGAAGAACACCAGCAAGGGTTCTAAGACTCGGGCGGCAGTAGTAACGATTTCGACTCCTCCCGCACATCTCTCCGTTTCTGCGGGCAACGGACGAGGTGGTACGGCTGGCGCACGGCAGATAAAAATTAACTCTCCTCCTGGGGTCTCACGGAATGGAGACAGCGCTGCAGGGAAAATATTAAAAGGTCCAGGAATATTTAAAAAAACGCAGGGGAAAGGTAAGAGCCCCGATACTGTTTCACCAGGGGCTTCAGCAACTGCTCAATCTGGCAACAAAGTTGCAGCATCATTAGTACCAACAAATGTCATACTTGAATTGAGAACAAAACAAAAGCCTTTAATGTCTCCAATACAGCAAGGGGCAATGGTGTTGACAGCGAATGGAGAAAGTGTATGTTTGCCAGCCTTAGGTTGCAGCAATGCAGATGCTGGATCGGATATATCTCAGAATGAAATGCCCCCTGGTGGGAACAATAATATGAATGTGAATAAGGAGAAGGAATCACGGGATATATTAGAGGCACCCGAAACATTGTCTCTACCTCAGCGAATACCGGGAGTAACAGTACTCCCTGCTAATCCTCAGGAGGCTGCTCCATCTCCATCTCCGTCTTTGGTTCATAAAAGCTCTCGAGAGGTACTACAAGATATTGGAAGTAGCATGGTGAATTTGGATAAAGATATGATAAAAGATTTGGATTCAGGGGACTCGGGTGGAAAGTTTTACTCAAAGTCAGATCCATCTAACTCCACGGACAATGAGAGTGTTGGAGGAGATTGGGCAGATGATAGAAGTGAGATCAGCTCTGCCGTGCAGGACGACGATGAAATGAGTCTGGATGTCTCTGTTGATAAAGGAACTGTGCGGAAATGAAGGGATCTCTCCAAATCTGCTTCTAAGGAAACATCTGATAAAACTGGGTCATTGGTTTGGGACTAGTCATTCTCACCACAGCTTGGGGAGAGGAATGTAGGTTTGGGCAGTAGCATTGGCGCAATTGGAGAGACCAACAGTACTGGTGCTTTGGCAGAAAGGGAGATCACTCTGAGTACTATTTACCAAGCCATAATGACACATCGGGAGGAAACTAAAGTGGAGGGACTACGCACACAGGGTGCGGTCTGTAAACTTCAAAATACAGTGCGCCGTGTTGTAAAAACTTGTACAGAGATGTCTACAAGGGTTGGGGAAGCGGAGGCAGGAATATCCATAATTGAGGATGAGATAGTGCAGCAGAAAACAAATTTAACTTCTTTACAGTCTGTGAGAGATGATATTAACTGGAAACTCATTGATTTAGAGATTCGTTCTAGAAGGAACAATTTACGTATACTAGGTGTTCCAGAAGGAAAAGAAGGCAAAGATATACGACAATTTGTTATTGATTTATTCTCAGAGGCCTTCCCTGAACTGAGTCAATGGAAGTGGAAGGTAGAACTTCAGAGAGTTCACCGATTTCCCTTTCATTTGCGGGGAGGTACAAGGGAGCCTGATGGGAAGCCCAGCGCTATATTAATTTGTCTAAATAACTTTCTGCTTAGGGAGTCTTTGTATGATTTAGCAAGGCCGCACCGGAAGAGAGGTGGGAAGGGCTGCGAATTCTTTGTTCGTCCTGATTTTTGCCAGGCCATGGTCCAACAGAGATGGCATTTGCGCCAGTTGATCCCACTATTCCAAGCTAAAGGTGCACATGCCTTCCTCCTCAATTCGTCTAAACTTAAAATTATCCATAAAGATAAAACGCTTTGTTTTGTTTCAGAGATTGCTGCGAAGGAATTTCTAAGCACAATATAGTGGGAATGCTGCTTAGTAGTTAGTCTTCTGTTTTTTTTCTCGTCAGGGGGTGGGGGGTAAGAGGAATGTACACAATCCTCTCTCTCCATCACAAAAAGGACTATTCAGTCCTTATGCCTCTTTTGGTTGGGGGTTTGGGAGGGGGCTCTTGGGGTGGTAGGGGAGGTTTGGGTGGAGGGGCAAGGGACAGTATAGTACGGGTAGGGTATGTGTTTGGCATCAAGGTTATGGTGAATACATTTTTTGGGACCATGTTTTTTCTATTGTTGAAATACAGCGTAGGGTTTGGGCAGAGCAAGCAAGGAAAGTCTAATTTAGTCTTTTATAATGATGGGTAAATGTTCTGTTATCTGTGGCCTGAATGATAAAAGAAAAGGGGGATCATGGTCCAAATTCTAACTGCAATGCAGGTGGATCTGCTCTGTATACAAGAGACTCACATTGCATGGAACAACCGGAAGTGGTTGAATGACTTGGGTATGGAACTACTTGGCTGCACTCTGCAGAGTTCGACCACTAAAGGGGTAGCGATCTTGAAAAGATCTGGTTTGGGGTCCGCAAACGGGTCAAAGAAGATGTTTGGGGACGCTGGGTTTTCGCTGAATAATGGATCGAGGGTGCCCCAATGACGATATGTTCAATTTATGGTCCAAATTTGGATGATCGAGATATGCTGCATTTTTTGAGTATTGAATTAGCGGCATGGCCATCTCCGCTAATCCTCTGTGGGGATTTTAACAAGTGATCGTTTATATGACGGGAAGAAAACAAAAGTTTTCAAAGCTACCAGAGAGTTAGTTAAATAATTCGGGTTGGTGGATGTATGGTGTGCTAATGGGAGAGGGGCTTTGAGGGAAACCTTTTATTCTGCGCCTCATAGAAAACATCTGCGTCTAGACTATTTCTTTATAACATCAGAGCAAGCAAGAAACGCTAGGTTTGATATTAAACCTAAGATCATATCAGACCATAATCCTGTCGTGTTGGGACTGGATTTTACTAGTAGAGTGTCCCCAAGAGCTTGGACTTTCGAACGCAAACTTTTGTTGGATTCTGTATATTGTGAACAAATGTGTAAATGGATCACTGATTTTTTTAAAAATAACCGGGGTTCTTCCCCAGATACTATCGTCTGGGATGCATTTAAGGCGGGGGTCCAAGGGGAAACGCTAAGTTATTCTCTTGATAAGCAGCGAAAAGTATGTGGCGAAATTCAGGATGGGATGAATAAATTAAGGCTATTAGAAAAGAACTTATGGGGGCGGTAATTAGGGGTCAAAACATGGAACAAATCTTAAGGGATATTGCTATCCAAAAAATGACGATATATCAAAACTTTGCTGTGAAATTAGCCACCAAAATCGATATGTATAGGTCTGAATTGTATGAAGTTGTTGAGAATTCTGGTCGGATCCTAGCGAAAAGACTGCATCAGAGAGCCAATAGGATCAATAAGATTCAGGATCAGCTTGGTCAGGTGCAGGATACTTCAGGGGAAGTGCTCAATGTGTTCAGTAAATTCTATCATAAGTTGTATACAGAGCATGAAACTACTGGAGTAGAAGCGAAATTGAAGGAGTTTTGCTCGGATATCGAAATCCAAAATTGACATGATCAAATGGAAGAACTAGATGTAGATATCACTTGGGAGGAAGTTAAAGCGGCAATAACATCACTGGCACTTGGTAAGGCTGTGGGTCCTGATGGTATCCCCCTCGAATTTTATAGGACTTTTCGCTAAGTTTCAAAACCAGAACTTATGACTTTATTTTCGGCCGCGCAAAGAGGAATTGCGCCAGAGTCTTGGAGCAAAACTACTATTATTGTTTTTTTGAAAAAGGATAAGCCTGTTTTACTGCCTACATCGTACAGACCAATTTCATTAATCAATTCTGACAGCAAAGTTTATTCTAAGATTATTGCCATGTGCTTAGCTGGAGTTATTTCTGTAATGGTCTCCAACTTCCAACACGGGTTCATCCCAGGTAGAGATACCGCTGACCATGTGAGCCATGTGATTTCTTTTCTGGATTGGGCACAAGCAACCGAGACCACTTTGGGGGTAATCCTGTTGGATGCCGAAAAGGCATTCGACAGGGTTTCCTGGCCATACATATGGGAGGTTTTAAGACTGAAGGGATTTGGCCCTAAGATCCGGCAAGCAGTTAGGACAATGTATATTTGTCCGGAAGCGAATATACGAATCTCCAGTCAAGAGTCGGGCTCATTTATGATAGGTCTAGGCACACGGCAAGGGTGCCCTTGTTCCCTTCTTTTATTTGCCTTATATATTGATTTTATTTTAATAAACTGAATTGGCATACAGACATAAAATCAGTTCAACTGCGGCATATGGAGTATAGAGCATTAGCCTATGCCGATGAAATTGTCGTTGTTACAAGAGATACTGTTACTGCACTCTCTGTGATCAATACATTGGCAAGTCAGTTTGGGAGTTTCGCTGTCTATAAATTAAACACAGCCAAAACCCAAGTCCTTTACTCAGGTGGTGATCCCCCGGCAAATGTGGCTACTGTCCCAGAAGCCACATACCTGGGAATTAAAATCTCAACGCCAGTCGGGAATATTCCGGAATTGAATATGAATACAGTATTGGAGAGGGTGAACTCAACATTGGAGCGGCTGGATCATTTGCACCTATCCCTTTATGGGAGATCTAATGTACAAAAAATGCTGGTGTTGCCAAAATGTTTATATATGTTCAGAACAATTCCCCTAGAATTCCCCTTATCATGTTTTAAGAGATTAGAGAGGATTTGTTCCAGATTTCTATGGGGGTATAGTAGACAGAGAAGGGCGTATAAGAAAATGGTGCTACCAAAAGATCATGGCGGCTGGGGTATTAAACATTTTATGTTGTATTATTGGGCAGCAATGATGCAATGTATCAGCCCCTTGGTAGTTGGTGACAGGGCTGAAATCTTGCCATGTCATAGACCATCAATATATGAATTTGGGTTGGGGAATGAGACTAATGAATGCCTAGTTAAAACAATCGAACCAAGTTATTTTAAGAAAACCAAATTTAAAGTTCTTAAGGCAGCCTATTCTGTTTGGAAGCAAGTTAAGCGTAAGTTATGTGTCTCTAAGCTGAATGCTTATACCCCAGTTGCAGCTCCTAGGCTTCTTCCAATAATTTTTCGTGATCAAGTGGCCGATAGATGGGGATCAAAAGGAATACACTGCCTAGGGGATTTATGTGATGACGGTCAACTGGCATCGTTTGTAGACTTGCAATCGAAGTATGGTTTAGGCAAACATGAGTTCTTTAAATACCTCCGAATTGGCAGTTTGTTAGCTAAGCAAGGGTCCGGATATGAACAACAGTTTGTTAAGATCCCGCTTATTGAAAAAATGAAGAAAAGAACACCTATTGGTCAATTTTATGTACAACTAGTAGAAACATTTCCCGATGATTTAGATGTCTGTAGAGGAAAATGGGGAAGAAAACTGGGGGTCGAGGATGTTAATATTAGGGAATCCTTAGGGCTCACTAATCATGTTCTGATGACGGGGAAGATGCGTACTCAACATTATATGGCCCTGAATGATCTTTACTACACCCCAAGCAAGATTTATAAATGGGGGACATCTGTTGGTGTCAAATGCAATAGATGTAGCCTTTATGCAGCAGACTCATTTCATATGTTTTTTTTATGTCCTAAGTTAGGCGAATTTTTTAGGGAAATTGAGTTGTTTATAGGTACAATAATGGGATCCTCTCTGAGTAGAACTGGAGAATTGGTTTTAATAGGGGTTGGGTCGGACACTATTTCACAGACAAGATCAAGAGCCACTATATCTTTTTTGTTTATTTGTGTGGCGGTGGTACGGGCTTGCATTACTAATGATTGGATAAGTCCTGATCCATCGATGTTCTCGAGTTGGCGTTCAAGGCTGCTTGCCATGTATAATTTAGAATTATCAATATATAAAACTAAAGGGAGAAGGAAGAGAGCAATGGGAGTTAAGATTTGGTCTCCCATATCTGAATGGATTTAGGTGCAAATTGGTCTAGATCTGATCTGGACAAGTTATCAATTGTAATTTGATAGTAATTTCTTTTTTTGCAATGTTTTGTTTTTCTTTGCCCATCCCTATATTGTTTGTATTGTTTTTATATGAGCTGTGTTATAATTATGAAGATTGTGTATTTCTGATTTTTCTTTTTTTTTCTCTTTTACAGTTTTGTATCATAACCTTGCTGCCTTATGTATTTAAATATCCTTGCTTAAAAAGGGGTAAAATCGATTTTAAAAAAACTAATAATAATAATTCTGCATATCCAATGCACTACCCTATTTCTCACCCCATACCTCTCTCAATATATCTTCTACCCCAACTTTCTGACTCATCTCAAACTTCTTTCTACTACTCTTTCCAATGCACTACCCTATTTCTCACCCTTTACCTCTATCAATATATCCTCTACATTCACTCTCTCATTTATCCTAAAACCCATACCACTACTATGATCCCCAAAATAACCCTTTCTAGACTGTCCCCTACTCTACCCCTCTTTGCATCACCTGACACCTCTTTTACTATACTGATCCCCTAAAACAAGTCTTTCTAAACTCTTCCCTCTGACTCTTCCCCTCCACATCCCTTTTTACTCATCCCAAGCCTCCTCCTACTGTTATGACCTCCAAAACAAAAAAACAAACAAAAAAAGTCTAAATCCTTCACTCTTCTATCCCTCCACTATCCTTTTCAATCAATATAACAGAGCAACATGTTCACTTCTCAAATTTCATATTTCACTATATTAATTCACCACTAATCCTTTATGGGTTCCAGAGTAGCGTGCTACTCGCCAAAAAAAAGGGCTTCGACACCCCATCAGGGGTAAGAAGCGCTATATAAATGCAAACCTCTTTCCCTCTTCTATCCTTCCGAATCCAAATAACTGACTAACCTATCCACCACTCAAATTACTTTCATATTTCGCTATACTAATTCAACACTAATCCTTTATGGCTTCCGGAGTAGCGTGCTACTCGCTGAAAAAGTGCTTCAACATCCCATCAGGGTAGTAAGCGCTATATAAATGCAATTACAACACAATACAATGCTGTTCAGCCACGCCTCTTTTATTGTGACGTAGGATCTGGAAGCAGGCGGAGGGCCGCCTTCATAGACATATTGTTAGAGATTCTCTGTCACTGGACCTAGCCTTAGAGATCCGTTGATCGAGATACATTAAGCTGCAATGTGATTGGGTGGACAAACCAGGATTTGAGGTGGATCCAGCATTGCTATATGAGATCAGCAAAAGAGATACTCATATTTTTAACCGGGCTGGAGAAGGACAGAGGAATGAAGGAGCCTCAGACACTAAGTGTCATATACCACTCCATCTTATTAATCAAGGAGGATTCACAGCCAAACCTGGAAATGACAGAAAATCACCAGCACAGATTTGTTTCAACCAATTTTAGGCTTATTATCTTTGTGTCTTTTCCTCAACAAAACGCCTGCATCAGATTTTACCACGTCGCTCCTGTGATGAATAGTCAACACAGAACACTTTGCACTTTTTATTCCTCAGTAAATGCTATGTTCAGCTGAGAACAAAACGTATTACACTATTGTTATTAAATCTCAACGTGATGAATGTAGACAGATTTTAAATGTATGTACAGCAGCTACACCCTGTAGAGGTCTGTGTTCCTGTTTCCTCTTTTATTTGGCAATCTCTCTCTCTCTCTCTATATATATATATATATATCTCCCAACAGCCGATTTCAGTAGGATTCCTAAAGCAGTGGTAGTTTAATCGTTTCTGCAATGCGTTTCAACTGTTTACACAGTCTTGTTTACACGCGTGTATGAACCTGACTGTGTAAACAGTTAAAACGCGTTACAGAAACAATTAAACTGCCACTGCTTTTGCAATCCTTCTGAGAGTGCGCTTTACTGAAATCGGCTGTTGGAATTGAATGCCTGGCGTGTCCCGCCAGCACAGCGCGCCACCTCTCATGGGCCCCGGATCACAGAAGGAACGTTCATTATGGTGATATAGATATTACCTACTGGCTGTTGCCAGTAGGTAGTTATAGTTAGGACCAAGTTTCCATAGGAAGAACATTTTTTGTTTTGCTTATAACTTTGGCGTCATTTAATGAATCTTCATGAAATTTTCCAAACAAATTCTTTGTTCATATCAGCTCCTATGTGGGAAGTTTGGTGGTGGTTCGTCAAGGGGGGGCCTAGATAAAAGGGGGGTCCCAAAACGTGTTTTCCCCATGTTAATTTCCATAGGAAACTTTAGACAAGGCTACAGGTCGAACGGGTGAACAGAATTACCCCAAATTTGGCAGGGAGAAGGGTCTTGGTCTAGAAAGCACACTTTTGTTTATTTGGTGTAAATTAGTTCAGTAGTTTTTGAGAAATATCAAAATTTACAGATATCGATATTTGGGAATTCTGCCATCTTATTGGCTGAGGCGTTACGAGCACGAGCTTGCTGCTTATTGGCTGTGAGCGGTGCGAGCGGTTGCAACTAGGAAGTGTTGGCCGCCATTTTGTGATTCCGTTGAAACTAGCAAGGGGGAAAAAGGGCAAAAAAAAGTTGGAATGGGGAGGGTAGGAGCACTGTAATGTCTGTGGGGTGTTTAGGGTGTGCTATACAGGGAGCGTGAAGCGAAGAACTTAGTCCTACCGGTGTGAAAGTGCTGTTTTGCCGAGAGTGAGAGGGTGCTGAGGTGAGGTGCTGGTGCACTCGGGGATGAAAGCGTGCGCCTAAACCGTGAGCTGAGTGCTGTAAACTGATGTGCTGAAGTATTTATCCCTACCGGTGTGAAAGTGCTGTTTTGCGTAGAGTGAGATGGTGGTGAGGTGCTGGTACACTCGGGGATGAAAGCGTGCGCCTAAACCGTGAGCTGAGTGGTGTAAACTGATGTGGTCTGGGCACTGTAGCATACTGGCCACTGTAGGATAGCTGTGCAGGTGGTGTTGGTATGCGTTTAGAGTATAGCGGGAGTGGGAAGCAAACTACTCAATGGTACTGGTCTGAAGCCTCGGGGATGAAACCGTGAGCGTAAGCCGTGAGCTGATTGCTGTAAAGTGATGTGTGTGGGCGTTGTAGGATACTGGCCGCTTTAGCATATCTGTGTAAGTAGTGTTAGTATGCGTTTATACGATACAGGGAGTGGGAAGCGAACTACTCACCTCTACTTTCTAAAGACTCAAATGCAGTCTTTAGGAAGCAGGAATAAAGAAATAATCATGAAGAATATAATGCAGAATGTTGCAAAGCCACAGAAGAGCAATGGTGAAATCAGGTGTGTCTAAGAAAGTGGGTGTGTAATAGGAAGGAGGAATAAAGAGATAATCGTGAAGAATATAATGCAGAATGTTGCAATGCTACAGAAGAGAAATGGTGAAATCAGCTGTGTCTAAGAAAGTGGATGTGTGTAATAAAGCGATGAAGTCTGAAAGTTATATAAAGAGTGTCTTTATTTAAGTGCCATAAATGGATCCACTGGTGCAAGAGGTAAGGCATTCAGTTGAGGCAAATTCCAACCGGTTCTGCTGCATTCAAACGTAAGCTCCTGCATCAGTGAATTCCACATTACATGTTACAGTTCCATGTGACATAACAATACATATTACACTTGAATGACTGGAAATTCTATAATGAAAATAAAGGTAGGATATGATTAGCACATGAATCCTTTAAGAAAGGAAACAAAAAAAAATTGCAAAGTGTAATCATCAAACTTCTTCGGTACCCTGGTACTCCTTTGTTGCAACACAAAATTATCAACAGTAGAACAGTCAGCAATCTCTTGTACGATAGATTCAATCTGGTGCATGTGAGAATTGGTAATAGTTCTAGTCACATCGGAACTTTGAGGAGGAAGACAACATTGTGCCTCTGAGAAGCAAATAAGCTACCCTTCTCGTCAAACCATAATTATTGTCGTCAGCTCTTTCAAAAGAAAATTCTTGTGCAAACAGCTAAGGCACCGAGCTGAGGCAAACTCCAAACGATTCTGTTATATTCAAATCTGAAGCTGCTGCATTAGTGAATTCCACATTACATGTAACAGTTCCATGTGACATAAACAATAGCTATTAGACATGAATGACTGAAATTCTATAATGAAAATAAAGGTAGGATACGATTAGCACACTGTGCCAACCAGTTCCTAAATAATGTTGTGTTTTTTTGATGTTGATCGCCAGCTCGTGAGTAGAGGATGAGTAAATTTGTGTGAAAGGGTTTCGTGGATAACAGGGAGGCAGAGAGACGTGTGCACAAAAAATAGAGATCGTTTCAAATGGATGTTGGGTTTAGGCTAATGTAGGAAGTAAATAGCGTATTTGGATAGGCCATACATCACCCATCCCTTGTTAGACTGGAGACGTAAGGGGCAATAATGAAAATAGAGTTCAAAAGCCTGAGCATACTTAGAAAGTTGTTCAATTGAAGTGTATTAAAAAACATTGAAAGGAAAAACTCAAAAAAGTCGGTAAAAAATCAATCCAAGAAGAACGTGAATTTTTTACAAGTCTTGGAGATTGCAGTCCGGAAGTTCTTCAGCGGCTTGAGATGCGTAATGTTCCAAGAGGTCATTGTTGCCATCGTGTGAGAAAAGCGAAGTGATCCAATTCATATCTTCGAAGCGACAGTAATGTTCCTCGAATGTTGGAGCAGCAATTTGAATTGGTAGGCAATCTGCATTGTTGTCAAAGGTCGTACGTTACAGTAGATCTTTCTCGGCTGCGCAGAAATCCCATTCCACCACGATACCTTTTTGCGTTGCATCCGCCATTGCTCTACTGCCTGAACAATCGAGTTCATGGATTTCAAGATACTCCATTACCTGCTGGATATTGGGAGCGATTGTTGGCAAGGCATACATACATCCATTCGCCAGTCGAATGGGAAAGTTTTGCAACAAAAAAATGATTGCACGCAGATTGTTTATGTGTAAATAAATGTCATGTTGTAGCTGGCTCCGATAACAGATAGAGGCAGGCAGCCGAAAAGTTGTTCCAGTTTTTCACGGTATTGATGTAGCTTCGCGTAGAGGCGTATTCTGTCGGAGATGCTTGTTACCACAGGGAGCGCAGTCATTTTTTAAAAGCAAAAATAGTAGTAGGATGGCCGCAAAGAGAGCGAGAATTTTGGGCACTGTTCCTGTTATTCCAGAGATGATCGAATAAATGAAGTTTGATATTATATCAAAAACAGTTTGAAAGGCTGTGAGAAGGCCGGAGGAGACCGTATTAAAAAAGTGTGCCAGATCTTGAGTGTGAGATGTGTTGAAAATTGGGTAACAATTTACAAAGTGTAATGGGAGGTTCGAATTTAAAAGGGAGTGTATTTTACTGGAAGTTCGTGCTATCTGCAGGCGATACATTTCTTTTGCAGAAGTGAGGGACACTTCTGTTGTGATGAAAAGCGCTTTAGTTTGGTTAGTTTAATGAAATCTGTTTGCGAAGTAGGGATTCAAGGCCAAGTTGAAGTTTGGGAGTTAGTTTGTGTGGGTGGGAGTAAATATTGCTATAGGAAGTTACTCGGTTTGAAACAGTAAGGACATACGGTATGCCACCTCACATTCAGTAGGAGTGCATGTTATTGAGCAGATAACTGCCGTTAGAAAGCTGTGTGAATGTTGATGTGATTGTGGGAGTTGGCGTGCTTTCAAGAAAGCAGGCAAGATTGGGGGCTGTAAGCTTAGAAGTGCCGTGCAGTTGGAAATTCTTGCATAGTAATGAATGACTGCCATTGTGGTCACAGTTTGCACCTGTGAGAAAAACTTCTGTATGCTCTTTAAGACAGCAATATGTAAATGGGAGAAACCACTGCTCGTGAATAAACGCGCTACCTTATATAATTGCATACAACATGACAAACAACATATACACCTATCACATACAACAACACTACGTACTGTGGGAACCGTGGCTAGCCATGTCCACAAACCAAACATGGCATAGCACCTCTTTCACACAATGCAGAATGCAGGGAGAAATGGGAGCAAAGTATGTGCGAAGGTGGCAAGTGATTCTCGATTATAAAAGTATACAATGCAAAGTGTTGAAGGGATGTGCCGGACACGGCTTGTGGGTCCCCTGAAGACCTTCCTACAATTCCAAAGGGCTCCCCTGGTTGCTCCAGGCCTGCCCAGACTTACCCTTGCTGGGTGATTCCCTCAGACCTTGCTGGTCTGCACCGCTGACTTTTTACACTTTCCACGAGACTTGCTGTTGCCAAGGCTTGTTGGCTCCAATCTGGTCGCCGACACCGCAGTAAGCTGCAGACTTCGTGGGACACGCTGAATCCAGCTCCTGGTCATAGTCGACGCCTCCTGGACCTCGGTGCTGAAGAGTCAAGGCACCCGTGATCACATGAAATCACCCGACGACAGTGGGCATCCAGCTTCCTTGCCCCGGGTCACTGCCAAGTGACTTTGAACACTGTCATCTCTGCTTTCAGGTCTTCTTTCTTCTGAATCCAGGCTTGGATTCCACCGGACACTTCTCCTGTCTTCACAAGCAGCAAGTCTTCTTTGGCTTCCACTGACCGACACCAAAAGACACCTATGCACCCGGCTTCCCTGGGTGAGGTAACTCCAGCACTACGGTGCTCCTGTGTGTGTTGGCTCTAGAACTACTTACCCTGTAAGTGACTTGATTGTAGACTCTCCTGAAGTATCCTAAAACTCTAAATTTCCAATCGCGACTTGATCCATTGAAGTCAATTGGGATCCACGGCTGTGTTCTCACACTGCATGCGTCTCCCGTGGGTCCTTTACTTACCTTCCTTGGGTGGATTAGTGAGGCCCCAGTGCTTCTGAAGGCCTTAGGCCTTGTCCCTTCTCAAGTCGTTATCTCTAAGTCTCTTTTTTAGTATATGGTCTGGTACGCCCCTAGGGCCCCAGACATATTTTTGCTTAACTTGTTGTGAAATGTTGATTTGTGCATATGTTCCTGACTTCTAATCTCATAAAGAGATTAGCAGAGAGTTGTTAGTAATAAATACATATATATTTTATATATATATATACATATCTGTGTGGTGTCCTTTCATTCAGTAATTCAAGAGATTATAAGGTAAAACAAGCTGCTTTACATTCCTCTAAAGACTTAGCCTGAAGGCTGCTCTCCACAGCTACCACTAGGATAGCTTTCTTTAAAAGGTTGTCTTAAACCTATCTACCATAAGAGTCGAATTGTACTGGTGCAAGGTGGCCACTATAACTAGTGACCAGCATATACCAGGCCAACTTCTCACAAACCCTGGTTTAAGATCCTCCTAAAGAACAGTCTGAAGAGACAGGAGACTGATCCGAAAGAGAACTTCAGAAAGGATGTAAATTATGGGCCACAGAAAGAGACCTAACTAGCTCCTGGATATCCCTCTCCATCAATCAATCAAGGATGTATAAAGTGCTGCAAATCACCCGTGAGGGACTCAAGGCGCTTGAGGCTCCCAGGAACTGATGCCCACCTGTGGACACGACTCCTTCTTAAACCACGAAGGCCCTTCATGTGAAAAAAGAGAGATGATGCCTCTTTTGAAGGTCCTTCCCCACACTGACCCTTGCGAGAACGACAGAACAGCAGAGGTGACCGGTATCCCCTCTGGGGCCACAGACACCAAACGACAGCACAGAAGAGGTGACCGGGAGCCCCTCTGGGGGCCGCAGACACCAAATGAAAGAACAGCAGAGGTGATTAGGAGCCCCTCCGGGGGCCATAGACACCAAACGAAAGAACAGCAGAGGTGACTAGGAGCCTCTCCCGGGGCCACAGAAACCAAACGACAGAACAGCAGAGGTGACCGGGAGCCCCTCTGGGAGCCACAGACACCAAACACCAGACCAGTAGAGGTGACCGAGAGCCCCTCCAGGGGCCCACAGGAACCAAACGACAGAACAGCAGAGGAGACTGGGAGCCCCTCTGGGGGCCCACAGGCACCAAACAACAGAACAGCAGAGGTGACCGGAGCCCCTCTGGGGGCCCAAAGGCACCAAACGACAAATCAGCAGAGGTGACCGGGAGCCCCTCTGAGGGCCCACAGGTACCAAACGATAGATCAGCAGAGGTGACCAGGAGCCCCGCTGGGGGCCACAGACACCAAATGACAGAACAGCAGAGATGACCAGGAGCCCCTCCAGGGGCCACAGACACCAAACGACAGAACAGCCGAGGAGTCCTTACAAGAGGTAAGACCCCTCCAGTGCCCCTGCTTCAAACACAAATAGGGGTCCAAAAACCAAGAAGTTATTTCACAATTTACTTTATAAAACTGATTCTATACTATTTTAGATAAACACCCTTAATTACCAATTGCGATCTTTGTCATGCAAGCCGTGCACAGGAACGTCCGTAGGCAATGTTTGCCCACAGCCACTGCAGGCCAGGAGCACTGCGCTGGATGCTCCAGGGGCAACCCAGGAAACAAGCGCACTGCATCATAGTGTAGCGCTTATAATGTCTGGGGCATGTGCCGAGCGCAGCGCTATAGCGACAAACGGCGCGGGCTCAAAGCACCGCTGAACGTCTAAAACGCAGCCCACAGTGGCAGGTAAACGATGTAAAACCACCTGCCCTTTTTAAGAGGAGCCTTATTGACCAGGGGCCCTAGCATGGATGGGCCTCACCTTCTCTTTCAGAAAAAGTCACGCCGAGTATGTGCCAGATGCAAACCTCCAACTAAGACGGGCACACAAAACACAATAGGAAGAGATATGGGAGGAAGAGAGATTTATAAGAAGTACTTTTTACTTTTACGAATAGGTGACAACTTGGGAAAACAGTGGTCAGGGCCACAGTGGCGGCTCCTTCGCTATGGCGGAGGAGCGTCGCCCCACTGCTTTTAAGCAGTGCAAAGAAGCATAAAATGATAATAAATTTAAGTTATCATTTTGTGCTGCCTGCTGCTCTCCTGGCGGTGCTGCTCTGCTCTCGCTTCCACCTCATGCTTCCATACGCTGCAGATGCTGAAAAAGGTTTTCAGATTGCTCCCAATTAGAACTCGGAAAACCGTCACACATTCCCAAGCATGCCGGACTACGGAAAAACCCTCTGCCGGGATCAACAAACAACTCATCAGAAGACTGCAGACCATTCAGAACTCAGCGGCCAGAATCCCTCTCAACCTCCCATGCTGTACTCAAATGACTCCACACCTGAAAGAGCTCCACTGGTTTGCCATTCATAAACAAGCACAATTCAAACTCCTCACACACCATTTCAAAAGACAACACTGGCCTGGCATACCTCAACAATTACATCTGCTTTCACAAACCTTGCAGACAACTCCACTCGTCGGTACTCCTATTTGCACACATTTTACACATCCGAAAAATCAGATCCGGCCTTCGAGCCCTCTTCTACATCGCTTCTAAACCGAGTAGTTCCACCAGGCCCTCGCCTTGGCTAGGCTCACACCTGCTAAGCACCAGGATACCCTCCAGGACGATAATGCACCCTACAAATCTGCATAAAATAGAAATTTTAATACTTGGAATGATCAAACACATACAGATAGTGCAATTATTCAAATATTACACATCATCTTTCAACATATAAGAGCAGAAACCCACAGGGTTTAGAGACGCCTTTTTAAAACCAAACTAATTGTGTTCATACTTGATATTCCTTTCATGAAACACCAGAGAACATCATTTCAGAGCCCTCCCCCTCATTTTGCACTCACTCTAGAAACCTTAATGGAATCTGCCTACAAAAGAAGCAGTAAGTACCTCCTCGGCTGTCAGAGGAGACGCGCTGCTGCATAGAGTGGGTGGAGGCCTCGTCCATCTGCAGACAGAGCTGCCTGTACACATGGTCTCAGTCTGTCATTTCTGACTCCTCCAGTATCACTTGAACCCTGGACCGTAGCAGTGTCCCACACACAGGGCTACTGCCAGCGGTGTAACCTGCCTAGTTCCCTTGTTTCAGAGCCTTCAGTGTGGAGTGGTACTAGGGCTTCACTACCATGGAAGAGAGTGTTTAGGAATCCCCGGTGGCTTCTCCTCCAGAAGTCCAGCGGCACATCTGCTGTGAATCAGCAGCTTCCAAACCAGGTGCTGAACCACCGTTTACAGCCCAGTAAAAGCAATATTTGGAGTTTAACTCAAGAAATATGTGATCTCTGATCTGGAAAAGCCACAGCAAGCCCTCGTCACTACACTCTCATAAAGCCAACGCAGAGTCAAGGACCACAACAGAGTCGAACTGGGGGATAAAATAGGCTAGGGCAACAAAATAAAAGTGGCCCCCATTAGTGAATAAGATAGATAAAAAAGTGGCCCAAGTTTGCAAATTGGGGCAGTATTGAACTTGTAAAACTCGCTGTGTAAGTGTTTTGTAAAATATGGAAGACTACATGGATTTGTGGTTGTTGCAGGCAATATTTGTGTTCATAGTAGGAAAATGAACAGTATAAATCAGCCGAGTAGGCCATAACTCCAGGCCTCAAAGACTAACCTGTCAGACCAGCTCGTCAGCCATTGCCTGATTGCCTTACAGGCTCGTCTTCCCCGGAGCCACAAAGATTCCAATGTTTTGCTCTCCTACAACACGAAACAGATCTACAAAGGGTCAGCCCCTGCAGCAGGTTCAGGAGACTTGAAATGCATCAAAAACCAACCCTCAGGACCTGAGGAGCCAACCCTAAACATCATCATTCAATACCACCAATATATAAAGATGGCCACGAGTTGCTCCCCAATGGCAATAAACACACCTAGAATGGCTCAATGTGTACAGGATACCAGTGAAGCAGCGCAATTTAAATTCCACCGCTACACGTCACAGAAATGTAATTATTTATGTGCATGTGACATTATATTCAGTGTGCCTTAGCTTCATTAACGTGTGTGAAACATTTAAAAGTATTAATGAAATATATTCAATGCAGAGACTTGAGATGTATATACGTGTGCACTAATGTTCAGTTTAAACATGAAGGCATGTATTCCTCATCAATGTTTTACACTTACATTTCAAGTTATATTGTCATAGGTGAACATGTATTCTTTTACTTGCGCTTTGCATTTAATTTTCAAGTTGCACACGTGCATGTATAGTCATGTATTCGAAGAGCACATTAAATGCCGACTTAAACTTAGCCTGACTACAGGCCTCAGTTGAAATGCATTTTGCTTTCCAAGCGTGTTTCTTTTTTATTGCAGGTTTATTTTTTCGTTAGCTGCAGAAAGGCTTATTATTTGTATTAGACTGCTGATAGAGAGGCCTGGAGGGAAGTACTTGGCAGTGAATGTGGAGAAACAATGGTTCATCATGTAGCAGGACGGAGAGAGGTTCAAGGTTGAGAACCGCAGTCTCAGTTCAACGCATTGGGAAACTGAAGCAATGTTGGATGCACTCAAGTAATGGCTTGATTGATCCCTGGTGGTGTGAAAGGAAATACGGATGTTTCTGAATCTCCTGTTTCTTTAAATTGGTGCCCTCACATTTAGAGCTACAAGAGATTCCCTTTAGTCTTCAAGAGGTACAGACCTCTCTGCTTACCTTTTTCTTGCGAGTGTGAAGCTTTAATGCTAAATGCTTATACATGTGGCGGCTCCCACTGCTTTCAAGCAGTGTCACAAAAGGAAAAAGAAAATGATAACTCTAAGTTACTATCATTTCATTTTTTACTGGTTGCGGCAGCTTTGCTGGCAGCACGGGGCTGCACTGCTGACAGAGCAGAGATGGGGAGGAGTGGTGTGCATTCCCTAAAATGCATATGAATGTTTGGCCGGCCCTCTGGGGCTGGCCAAACATTCATGCGCACTTTGCATGTTCTCCATGAAGGCTGCATGGAGAACAAGCCCAGCATCCCACTCTCTGGCTGAGCGCCGATCCACCATACTTAAATCAATCTCTACGCTGCATTGCAGCATTGTGATTGGCTATCGGGAGGCTGGGAGCCGGGTGCACTCTGCCTTGGAAATGGGGAAGAGGACCAAGAGGAGGCGGTGGCGATGACAGGCAGCAGACAGGTAAGTGGGTTTTTTTTTTAATTTCATTCCCTCCTACCCTACCGCACCACCTTCCAATACCAGCCACCACTACGCTTATATTCCTTATATTCCTATATTTCTTGGATGTCTGCCAATAATCTTAAACTTAATACAGACAAGACTGACGTCTTATTTTTTAACCAAAAATCTCCCTTACCCTCCAATGTCTGGTGGCCGACTGAACTCAATCCCCCCCCCGGAACCGGTTCTTGCCGTCCGTAACTTAGGATTTCAATTTGATACCTCCCTCTCCTGTAAGACTCAAATCAATAAAGTTACCTCAGCCTGTTTCGGGAAGCTACGTATGATAAAGAAAATCATTCCCTACTTACCGTTAGATTCCCATAAAACTGTAGTCCATGCCCTTGTCACCGCACATCTAGACTACGCCAACAGTCTGTACGTAGGTGCTCCTACTTACCTCATTAATCAATTACAAAAAGTTCAGAATGCTTCAGCCAGGCTAATTTGCAATATCCCTTATCGCCACTCCATTTCTCCCCATCTGGTTGCACTTCATTGGCTCCCAGTAAAATTACGCATCCAATTCAAAGTTCTAACTCTAGCCTTTAGAGCCCTCTCGGATCGTGGCCCCTTCTATCTTCGTCGCAGATTGCGATTTTCACAATCACGAAACCTCAGGTCCAATCATCTCCGTTTTATGATTTGCCCTCGTTTTTGTCTTAAACGCACAGGAGGCAGGTCCCTGGCAGTAGCCACCTCCAAACTATGGAATCAGCTTCCCATAGAACTAAGATTTTTGACGTCAGAACCCCTATTTCGGAAAAAACTAAAAACCTGACTTTTTTCCCCCGTCTCTTGGTTTAATTTAACCTTCCTCTGTAACTCCCCTGATCCTTCTGCAACAATGTTTTAGCGCCGGGACACCTCCGTAGGAGGTAGCTGTGCGCTCTATAAAATACTAAAATAAATAAATTCCTTTCCTAAGACTTGTTTGATTGAACAAGACTTAGAGATCTTCAACTTGTCACATCTCTACATGTTCAATCTTACATAGCTTTCATTGTTCCAATTACATCTCTAGCATAGTTACATGTTCAGGTATTTCGTGCCCAGTTTTCCCATCCTCCCCTTGCTGGCATTCGCTATTTCTAGGCAAGTGTCTTATGTGGGAGTTGTCATGTATGTTGTCATGCTGTTGTAAGACGTGGGGGCTTTACTCTTGTTCGTTTAGTACGGGGTATTGAGTAAGTAAGTCTTTAGGGGATCCCAGATATCCTTGGGTCTGTATGTCACTGGCAGGAGTTCTGCATATGTGGTCATTTGTTCCTGACAGTAAATTGGATCCTGCAGCCATTCCTTGGATTTAGGAGCTCTTCCTTGTCCCCATCTACACGCAACCTTGCGTTTGGCTACAAGTAATCCAAGGGCTACCAGGCGCCTCACCGGTGCTTCTACATGTTCCATGTGATCGAGTAGAGCAATGAGTGGAGTAAGGCTTATCTGGGCACCCGCCAACTGGGACAGGGCTTCCCCCACCTCTCCCCAGTATTTAGAGATTATTCTGCACGCATCCATACCCGGTGTAGGAAATCCGCCTCTTCCTCCCCTCATCTATCACATTTATCAGTGTTTCACAAGTGGCACTGATGTAGCCTAGCCGGGGTGTAGTACATCTTATGCAAGAAACAAAGTGAATAATTTGTAGTCTACTCCTGGCCGTTATATTCACAGTCTGCTGGCAACAGTATGTCCATTGTGCATCCTCTATTGCGGCACCTATTCCTGTTCCCCATCCCTCTCTTGAGCTGCCTGGGTCTCCCCTAGTGACATGAGAATGTCCCGTAAAGTTGTGCCACTGCGTGCAATGTGCTACTTGCTTGGAGCATATTGTGTAGCGGTAATAGTGTAAGCGGTTCTACAGGGAACTCTGGGGTGACAGCTGTTACATCCTGTCGTAGTCTTATGTACAGGAATAACTCTACAGGCGAGGGGGGTTCTCGCGAGAGAACTCCTCCTTGTTACGAAAGCATCCCTCTTTTATAAACTCCCCCAGGTGTGGATGGTATAGCAATGTAGCATATCGCGGCAGGTTTCTTCATGAGTCACTGAAACGTCTGGATAATAGGCCAGTGCTAGTGCAGAGGGGTATATCAAAGGGCAGAGGCGCAACTAGAGCCAAATTTCAGGGGGGGGGCTAAGAAAAAATTTCGGTGGTGGGGCTGAATCTTTTAAGCAATAGGCAGAGTGGAGCAGCAGGGGCTCTTAGAAGGGGTTAAACAACAGCAAAGCCTCATTAACATGCAATTGGTCTTTTAAAGACCTGTGAAGTGCTCGGGTGCGGCTGTGTGTGTGCCAGGGAAGCGGTCTCATCAAGGGCTGCCACACACGAGGGGGGGGGGGGGGGCTGAAGCCCTTTGAGTCCAATGGGTGTTGCGCGCCTGTCATAGGGGCATGTAGCCGCTTTGCTATGCTTTCCCAGGGCGCATTTGTTCACAATACCATAATCGCCTCCTCCGGCTGTCTCTCTATCAACGCCAAGTAGCCTGTCAGTGGTATGGGTGTCACGTATCTCTGTTCCACTGCGATATGAAGCATGAAAGGTGGGGGGGTGATACTAATATGCCGCGTAGTGTGTCTGTGCGCTTAGATAGTAAAGCTCCAGATCTGGTGCTTCAAATCCCTCCTTGTGAAAGATAGTGTAAGAGTGTCCCAGCAGACTCTAGGTTGTGTCCCTCTCCAAGCAATACGAATAAGCGGAGTTCTCATGCTTCGGATAAAAGTGCCTCCCAGTGTGTGAGGGATGCTTATGAATAGACAAAGCAGCCTAGGTAGGATTATGTTGTGTCCCACGGAATGGGGGGGGGGGCCCAAAGGAAAGGCTTGCACACTTTCAATTCAAGGTGAATGAGGTTTGTTCGTAAGTCCCACAAAGTAACCAAGAGTCCGGCTGAAGGAGTTTCTTCCTCGTTGCACCGTTTCCAGGAAAGACTGGAGGGCTGGGGTCCGAATCGGCACTTCAGGGGAGGCCCAGGAGGGGTGAGGAAGAAGAAAACGAAACAGACCGTGGGTCAATAGACGTCGCCTGACAGCCTATATGGAGGGATGGGGGCCGTGAGGAAAACAGCGGTGTTTGCAAGCGGGCGGAGGCCCGGAGAGAGAGCAGCGGTGTGCTCCCCGTTCACGCCGCCGCGCCTGGAGTGCGGCTGGACGGGGCGTGCGGCAGGTTTCCTCCGGTCGTCTCTTCGGACTCCAAGCCCTTCGGGGGCCTCGCTCTTCGGGGTCTCCCCCCACGGCGTCCTCCTGTCCTCCACAGGCGCGCGGCGCCTTCCGTGCTGAGCACTTCCGCCTTCGACACGCCGATCCCTCTGATAGGCTCACCGGGGCCGACGTCACTCCTCCGGACTCCTCCTCCTGCCGTCTCCGAGTCCGCCCCAGACCTTTGCCGGCAGGATGACGCAATCCGCAGGAGTCTCCGAGTCCCGCCCCCGGACCCTCGCGACAGAGGAGCATGCTCATAAGCGCTCTGCGCCCAGCCAATGGCAGGGGCACAGAAACCCACCGGGCGATGGATTCTGGGATGGAGGTCAATGCTCTGCCATAGCTTGCTCTCAATCGTTCTTCTATATCTCTGGTGATCACTGTGCCCAGATATTTGATTTGTCTCACACCATCCATTCTCAATGGGTATTCAGGGGAAAAGGGGGGGGGGGAGTGTTTGGGGTGAGCAAGAATATCTGGAATTTCCCCCAATTGATGTTTACACCTGAGGGTTCATCAAACCTAATAAACTTCTGCAGAATCACATTCAGACTAATCTGGGGGTCTCTGATATATAGCGTGATGTTGTCTGCATATAGCGACACTATCACATGTCTGGAGGGGTATCTAAGTGCATACTCCAGGTGATGTTGTCTGAGTATTGCCGCCAACGGCTTTATCGCAAGAGCGAGGAGAAGGGGCGGAAGGGGGAGGCCTGCCTGGTTCCTCGAGTAATGGTAAAAGCAGGCGAGCGTGTTACATTAATGAGCAGCTTCACCAGGAGGAAGGCCATACGTTGCAGTACTGACATCAAGAAATCCCACTCCAGTGAGTCAAATGCTTTTGTGGCTTCCAGAAAGATCGCCACAGCGCTTAGCTCCGGGTCTATGTCTTGTATTATCGAGAATAGTGTTCGTAGTTTATATGAGGTGGCTCTGCCGGGGAGGAATCTTGCTTGATCTGGACGTACTAAGCCATCCATTAACAAACTGAGACTATTTGCTAGCAGTTTGGCCAGTATGTTTACATCGTAATTTATTAAAGACAGCGGCCTGTAGGACTCGCTATTATCTGGTGGCTTGCCTGGCCACGGGATGGAAATGATCAGAGCTTTCCGCATGGTGTGGGGTAGTGTGCCTAATTGTAGTGCCTCCTCATACAAGTCTTTGGTGCCAGAGTGTCTATGCATGCTTTATAAAACTCTGCCAGGAGCCCATCTGGCCCTGAGGCCTCACCTGACCCCGGCTGCATAATAGCCGTTCGGATTTCATCTACATCCAATTCCGCTGCAAGGCATTCTCCCTGTGTGTCACTCAACTAGCCAGGCTCTACACATTCTTAATAGGGGGCTGTGTCTATGGACGCAGATCTTTGAGTGGAGTATAGTGAGGAGTAGTGGTCCCAAAAGGCTTGCAGCATCACCCCTGTATTGTTTTGGCGTTGTCCTGTCATATCACGAATCTCTAGCACGTGGTCGGAAAACCAAGGAGTGCGTGTCAGTTCCGCCAGCACCTTTCCCGGTCGTTCCCCCTCTCCATATCTCCTAGCCTTATGACATTTTACGCTGAATAGGCATTCTCTTTCCGCTGTGTCTTTGTATTCAGTGAGCATTTCCCTTATTTTGCCCTGTACCTTTCCTTCGTTCGTCATGGCATATTCTTTTTCTAATTCACAGATACTCTTTTCCAGCTTCCCCAGTGTATATCTGATGTCCCTCAGTATGCTTCTGGCTTTTGCAATGCAGACGCCCGTATGGTTACTTTCATTGCCTCCAAAACCGTCGTCAGTGTTGGGACAGAGTCTACATTGCGTCTGAGAAACTCCTCCAACTCTTCCCCAGTTCTGCCCTATAAGCTGTGTCTGGCAGTGACTGTGTGGGAAGTCGCCAGGACATGTGGCGGAGGCCGCCCCCTGTGGAGACATCTGTATGAGTACCAGGGAGTGGTCTGAGTACGTGCGCGCTAAATGTTGTGTATTCGTTATCCAAATTCTGAGTCCTCTAGCCATCAGACAGTAGTCTAATCAGGCCCAAGTGGAATGCACCGTGGAGTGTTATGTCCCCACCCTATCTGTTGGGTGAGCAGCTCGCCATGCGTCAATCAGTTGATGCTCCTCCCTAGTCTGGTGCACTTGGCGTTGGGCCTTCGTACGATGATGCGGCTGAGGGTTGGGAGCAGTCTAAGGCGGGCCGAACAGTAAGATCAAAGTCTGCGTGGACCCAATATTTATGATTAGCCCCCATAGTGTAGTGAAAAACCCTTCGTCGTCAATGTTGGGGCCACTGCAGCTCACCAGTGTAGCTGTGTGGGGTGCTAGTCTCCCTCATGCCATGCTATACCTTACATTTGGATCATTTAGGGAGTCTACTGCTACATAAGGGGTGTTTTTTCTTTTTAGAAGTATAGAGGTTCCTCTCGAGTAGCAGGAGTATGAAGAGAAGTATCCGTGCGATGCCCTCGCGCTGCAAAGGTAGGGGTTAAAGTTGGTGCTGTGTGCGTTTCCTGGAGCATGGCTATTTGTATATCGTGCCTGTCTAGATAGGCAAGGAGGATTGGCCAGCCCCTGATATTCCACACTAAGAGATTTAACCCCAGTTGCTGATTATTACATGCCACGTGCTCCCAGTTTGTTTGGGTCTGATGGGACAACATTCTGCCTGAAATGTCGACTCTGGCTGTCTAGTTGTGCACAGTGATGCGCTCGTCTGTTTACTCCGCATGTGTTGTGTCATCTGATCACCCCCCTCCCTCGCTCCCATATCGGCCTCCCCAACCTGCCTTGTACAGTCCCTCCCTCCCATGTCCCCCAGAAATCTCAACTGTCCCCAATGCTAACAACATTCCGGTTTGACATCAGAAACATTCTAGCAGTGTCCTTGGACACTGAATGCATACAATGTTGGGGAGCTCAGGTGTAGAACAGTAAATGCAGAGGTGCAGGGCGACACTCATCAAGAACAAGCATTGGCATAGCCAATAGGTCTCGCTTTTGGGACCTTATAAGTATTTAGTTATGCAGCACAATATCCTTGGTGCAACAACAACTGTTGCATGGCTAAACACTGATAAGGTCCCAAAGGCGAGACCTATTGGCTATGCCAATGCTTGCTAAATGTGTTACCAATACATGCGGCGCCCTTAAGAAAATGACGACTCTGTCCTCAGCACCACTGAGACACTTGAAAATATATTCCGCGGCGAGATAAGGGAAGGTACATGATAAATTAAGCTCCTCGTATAAATTGTTAAGAGACTTCATTTTAATGTTGGTCATTATTCAACACATTTTTCTAAGAAAATGCCAGATAGGCAGGAACGAGTAATTAGGGGAGACAAGTGAAAGTGTCAGCTTTAATGGGTTGCAGTACTGTTTCACCTTATCATTCATAAAGGAAGACCTGGGGAGCAGATAACTCTCTGGGGCAGGACGTGCATGTGTGTGTGCGTGTGTGTTTGTGCATGTGTGCGTGCGTTTGTGTGTGTGTATGAGTGCGTGTGTGTGCAGAGGCAAAATGTTGAAGATACAGAGTGGAAAAAGAAAAAGAGACAGAAAGAAGAAGAGAAAGAGATAGAATTAGGAAGAGAACAAGAGAGAGTGAGAAATCGGGAGAGAAAATGAGCGGGAGAGAATGAGAGAAAAAGACTAAGAGTAAGAGAGAGAGAGAGAAATATAGCAGGACTAAGTAAGGGCAAAAGAGCAGAATGAGCGATAGCAGGAGAGAGGGAGACAGAGAGAGGGGAAAGAGAGAGAGAGAGTTAGAGATATATAGCAGGACTGCGTGAGAGCAAAATAGCAGAATGTGAGATAGCAGGAGAGAGGGAGACAGAGGAGAAAAAGAGAGAGAGAGGGAAAGAAAGAGAGAGTAAGAGGGAGAAAGAGAGACTTAGAGACATTTAGCAGGACAAAGTGAGGGCAAGAGGCTAGTTCATAATGGTAATGTGTAAAGCAAGTCTCCTGCCTGCATGTGCAAATGAAAAATGTATCATGTCTGCTCATTACTTGTTGCAATAATTACACAGGCATCTGGTTGCTACGCACACAGATCCTTAATGTACGAGATTATTATGGGCACTCAGATGACAAGTTCTCTGTTCGGAATGAAAGCCGCACTGCTGAATACCAAACCAACACCCTGCCCATAATTAACAATAACAAATGATGCCACACATTGTGTTGGGACACGTCCTGACTGGCTTTCCAGACTTTCAAGTACCACTTTCATTCACACGGAATCTAGAAGGTTCTGTACGTGCAGAGGATTTGGCAATTGAAAGCAGCAGTTCTATCTAGCATCTATGCAGCATACTTCTGTAGGCTGTAGCGCATATCTAGGCACACAACTGTAGAGCATTATACCGCGCTATAAATAGTCACTGGGATACAGGGAGAGGGGTCGCTCCTCAAACACCTCACACGTTGGGAGTGGAAGGAAAAGGTCACTCATTGCGGGCAGCCTGTTTCCAGGAGTCTAGATTATTGGTACTTATAAATAGCTATAGTTAATGTATTTGTTTTTAAAATAAAATGCACGGGAAATTATGAGCTTGCGTGAATCGGAAGAGGGAAGAGGTGTGGCGACCCGGCCAGGGCGACTGACTCCGGAATCTGGGACTCTGGGCAGTAGCTTGCTTAATCTTCCCGATGGCCCCCAGCGCCTAGAGACCCTTAGGGGTGGATTATTATTATTATTATTATTATCGGAATTCTGAGCAGGGAAATTATACAGCTTCCAGTGGTGCGCTTCTTTGTACATATATACCTGTTACAATAAATTGTGAAGTTACCGCTTTGTAAAAATATTTAAAACAAGCATTGATTATCCAGATGAATGTTCTCAGTGCTGGTTTCCCATAGCCCGGCATCGCGGCACCGGTGCTTTACTTTTAACGTTAAAAGTAAAGCGCCGGTGCCGCGATTATAGCAAAAGTAAAGAAATAGAAAAAAAATCTATTTCCTTACTTTTGCTATAATCTCGGCAACCGCGCTTTGCGCGAAAGTGAAAGAAAACAAGGGATGCGCGCGCAGCAGAGGCGGAGCATGGCACGCGCACTTGTGCGCGTGACCACAAGCTGGTGGCCACTTTGGTAGCACTTTTTAAAGCAACAACTAAATATCTCGCCAGAGCAACACATGCGCCTGCTCAGGCGAGACCTAAAAAGGAAAGAAAGCAAATGAGAGATAAGAAATTCAAAATAATCATAACACTTGTCAGTGCCATAATCAAGGGGGGGGGGAATGCCTGCTGTGGGGTATCTCCTGGAGGGCAAAGGCCGTTCCTCCCCCAAGTGGTACAGGAGTAAGGGGGGGTCCAGGAATTCCGCAAGTGTGCACTTTGGGTGCCTTTTTTTTATCGGTGATGTTTGCTTCACAGTTTTTTTGTTTCCACTCCCAAGTATCTTCTCTGTTCACTTCCACAGATGGGGGATTCTGACCGGGATCTTTATTTTGTTATTAGTGAGCAGATGTAGAGTAGTCTCAACGCAGCTTTCTCTTGATGTCTAATGCATGATCCTGCCATGTCTGGGCGTTCTGATGGTCTGTCCTCTGGTTTGCGTACCCTTCACTTTAGGGGAGACCGATTTGCTTCTGGATGGGGAGTTTTCTTTCCGGCGAGGGCTTTTAGATAGTTGTTTGATGAACTCCATCACTTGCTGAGGAGTCGTGAAGAAGTGCTGTTTACACTCATACGTAATCCGCAATCGTGCCGGGTATAGCATCACATATGTGATGTTGGCCTGTTGTCAATTTTCCTTTGCCAGTTGCAATTTCTTCCAGGCTTTCTGGACCGCGATCGTGAAGTCTGGATATAGGGTGCCGCTGTGCCCCTCAAACGTCAGCAATTATTGCTCCCTCGGCTTTGCGAAGAGCTGTGTCGCGATCTCGGCAGTTGAGTAGTCTAACCACTATGGGTCTGGGGGCGGGGGGGCCTGGAGGGGGCCAAGCCTCCAGTGTGCAGTGCACCCGTTCCACTACAAGCAACAAGGAGAAGCCATCCCTCCCAAAGCTGGTGACTAGCATGCGCTCCACGAACTCCTCCATCTTCCCTGAATCAGCGGATTCGGGTATTTCCAGGATTCTTATGTTATTCCTCCTGGACTGACACACATGCCACAAGAAGTGCTGGCCCTACATACATGCCACCAAAAGTGCCAGCGATACACACATGCCACCAGAAGTGCTGCCCTACACACATGCCACCAGAAGTGCTAGCCCTACACACATGCCAACAGAAGTGCTATCCCTGCACACATGCCACCAAAAGTGCTAGCCCTGCACACATGCCCACCAGAAGTGCTAGCCCTGCACACATGCCCACCAGAAGTGCTAGCGCTATACATGTGTCACCAGAAGTGCTAACCCTACACACATGCCACCGCAAGTGCTAGCCCTACACACGTGGCACCGGGAGTGCTAGCCTTACACATGTGCCACCAAAAGTGCTCGCCCTCTAATTATTTGACTAAGAAGGGAGTGCTTGGCAATAGCCATGGACACGTGCATGCAAAGAAAGGAAATATCTCAGTTTCATATTGGGCCCACCGGGAGTCCTGGAGACAGGCATTCCTACTTCACTGTCAAATGGGGGGGGACTGGGAAGGAGTAATTTGACCTCTGTTTGTGTTACTTCTGAAATATTAACTTAACATACCTTGTACAGTGACCAAAATAGGCTTTATAAGCTAAATTGTTATTTTCTGCAAAATTACATGCTGTAAAAACTCAATAAAAAGTTTAAAAAAACAAGTTTAGATTGCCGGATATGAGGGTAAGGTATATTCCCCTCTTGCTGCCTGTGTGCAACTAGAGTTTAAGAAGTAGTAGATTTGTTTAGGAGTTTGAGTAGTTTTGGCGTCAAGTGGATTCCTCTCCTGCGCTCCACGAGCCTGTCCTGCTTAAAAATGGCCGCTGGATCTTCCAAATGATTGAGGTAAAGTCAATCTGTCTTCCGCTGTCTGTGTGCATCTCCAGTTCTAGAAGTGGGGATCGGGGACTCCTCCCGACCCTTACGCGATGTGCACCTTGGCTAGTAGGTGACATTGATGTAACGCGGGAGAGCGGGCCATGTCCGCTGCTTGCGCCCAGCGCTGGGGCTCTGTCGTGGGCCTAAGCGTGGTGGGCAATGCTTGCTCTGTGGGCGGAGTCGGAATATGAGCGGCCATGAGGCAGTATACGGCAAGAGAAGAGGAGGGAAGAAATGAGAAGACACTCCTGCTCGAGTGGGGCAATGAACCACAGAGCCAGGAGGAAGTGGCCTCCAAAGTAAGGGCAGTGACACTGACCCTCTTGGTGGAGGCCCACCTACAGTCTCCCGGCGCTAACTGCTCGGGTGGCAACAGCGAGAAGGGTGGAGATCGAGCTGGCCCCAGGCAGGAAACATACAAGTCTTAAGGTGACATAGGAGGGGCATACCTCCTTGAATCTCATGTGCACGGACGAGACAGTCCCCATAACAGATATTGGATTAGCCAGCTGATTCATGGGGGGCCCCATGACAAACTGTAGCGTGGTGACTGTCCTCACACGTCAGTGCCCAGAGGGGTCAACCGCTAACAATGAGATGGATGGGCCATCTCTCTACAGGTCTGTGACACAGATCGGCCTCCGGAGCACTCTCATACTAAGCTTGTAATTAGTGCATAGGCATGCCAACAACTGCCAGAGTGGGGATCGTCGTGCTTCAGCTACTAGAGATAATGACATTGGGATCATTGACCCATCCCTTTCTCAGAACTCTGGCACTGAGGGAGACATGGCGTCAAGGGGCAAGACCAATAGGTGCAGTATTACACCTAAGCTGACATGGCAACCCTTTGGCTAGGGACTCATCATAGAGCCTCTGCTGCTGGTATTGACCCATGAGAAAGTCAAAGGCTCACAGTAACCTAACTAAAGTAATCTGAGCCTGCAGTCCCACCCTCCGCTCAAGGACCCAGTAACAACCCGCGGGATGATTGGGACCAGCCCAACCACCGACGACTACTCTAGGACATTCAGACCTCTAGAGACGTCTCACAGATCAGAATATGGGAAGTAGCTATTGATGCAATGCCGGCACTCTACTCCAGGACATTCAAACCTCTAGAGACGTCTCACAGAGCAGACTATGGGAAGTAGCTATTGATGCAATGCCGGCACTCTACTCCAGGACATTCAGACCTCTAGAGACGCCCTACAGAACACAATATGGAAAGTAGCTATAGATGCAATGCCGGCACTCTACTCCAGGACATTCAGACCTCTAGAGACGCCCTACAGAGCAGAATATGGGAAGTAGCTATTGATCCAATGCCGGCACTCTACTCCAGGACATTCAGATCTCTAGCGACGTCTCACAGAGCAGAATATGGGAAGTAGCTATAGATGCAATGCCGGCACTCTACTTTAGGACATTCAGAGCTCTAGAGACGTCTCACGGAGCAGACTATGGGAAGTAGCTATTGATCCTATGCCGGCACTCTACTCCAGGACATTCACACCTATAGAGACGTCTCACGGAGCAGACTATGGGAAGTAGCTACAGATGCAATGCCGGCACTCTACTCCAGGACATTCACACCTCTAGAGACGTCTCACAAATCAGAATATGGGAAGTAGCAATTGATGCAATGCCGGCACTCTACTCCAGGACATTCAGACCTCTAGAGATGCCCTACAGATCAGAATATGGGAAGTAGCTATTGCTGCAATGCCGGCACTCTACTCCAGGACATTCACACCTATAGAGACGTCTCACATAGCAGAATATGGGAAATAGCTATTGATGCAATGCCGGCGCTCTACTCCAGGACATTTAGACCTCTAGAGACGACTCACAGAGCAGACAACGGGAAGTAGCTATTGATGCAATGCCGGCACTCTACTCCAGGACATTCAGACCTCTAGAGACGACTCACAAAGCAGAATATGGGAAGTAGCTATTGATGCAATGCCGGCACTCTACTCCAGGACATTCAGACCTCTAGAGACGTCTCACAGAGCAGACTATGGGAAGTAGCTATTGATCCAATGCCGGCACTCTACTACAAGACATTCAGAGCTCTTTAGACGACTCACAGAGCAGACTATGGGAAGTAGCTATTGATCCAATGCCGGCACTCTACTCCAGGACATTCAAACCTCTAGAGACGTCTCACAGAGCAGAATATGGGAAGTAGCAACAGACATCTAGAAACGTCCTGCAGAAAATTCAGCAGTTAGGACCTATTATCCATAGGAAATCCACAACATTCTATTTGGAATAACTTTGGCACCGTTTAACGAATCCTCGCGAAAGTTTCAAAACTGGTGGGGCGCTCCGGTCCGCTCCTATCCTGAAAGTCTCGGGGTGATTCGTCAAGCGGGGGCCGGGAAAAAGGGGGGTCTCAAAAAGTGTTTTCCCCATGCAATTTTCCATAGGAACCTTTAATCGCAGCTACAGCCCGAACAGCTGAACGGAATTACACCAAATTTGGCAAAGAGGTAGCCCTTGGTTCACACTCGTGCCTTTTGGTTGAATGGTGTAAATCCGTTCAGTAGTTCCTGAGAAATTGAAAAGTAAAAACATATATATATCTAGGGCCACGGATCCTACCGAGCACAAGCTTTATGCTAATTGGCTGTCAACACTTCAAACCAGGAAGTGTCGGCAGCCATCTTGTACCTCGGTAGAACCGAGGCACAAGAAAGCAGTGAAAGAAACGTGACAAACAAGCAAAGGGGGCAGGGTAGAAACACCCTGACCCCCTAGGCCCCCCAAAAATTATTATTTTTTTTTAAATCGCGGGATGCGCTTAGGACCCGCGCATCCCGCCGCGAAAAAAAAAAACGAAGCGCGGACTCCCGCCTTTCGTTTTTAATCAAGTCCTGGGGGCAATATGCATATTGTAATGGGGGGCCACCCCCAGTGCTTTTCTGAATTATTGGGGGGGCTCTCAGCCCCCCCAGCCATGGGGACTGCCACCCCCCGGGGCTTTAAGATACATGTGAGGGAGGGCTCAAAGGCCCCCCCAAGCCCCGGGGACCGCCACCCCGGGGCTTTGTGACAATATATGCGGGGGGCTCAGTGCCCCCCGCAGCCCCGGGGACCGCCACCCCCGGGGCTTTTAAAAAAAATAAACCTGTGTGGGGGGGCCCCCACACGCACAAGCCCCACCCATACGCCCCGGTGACCGCCAACTCCCCGGGGCACTAAATATTTAACAAAGGGGGTCCGTTATGGACCCCCAAGCCCCGGGGACCACCACCCCCGGGGCTTTAAATTAAGTGGGAGGGGCCCTGGGGACCGCCACTCCCGCAGTGTCCTGGGGTGCCCACCCCTGGGACACTGTAGTTTGCAATGACAGTGCGGGAGCTTCGCGGCTACCACCCTGTCATTACAAACTGTTTTGCTTCATTGAAGCGAGAGCAGGGAAACCTGCTCTCGCTTCAATGAAGCAAAGCAGATTGCTTTTCCACATGGGGAGCAGCATGTTAGCTGCTCCCCATGTGGAAAAGCAATGCTGGCTCCCGCAGGACGCAGGGAGCCGGCTGAGATCGTGGGGGGATTGGGGACCCCCCCACGGTCCCCAATGGAGAGGGTCAGCTCCGGGGGATGGGGTTCCGGGGCTATTAGTGGCCCGAGAGGGGGCGGTCCCCCTCCAAATTTTTTTTTACAAAAAACCAATAGCCAGGACCCGGGGAATGAGGTCCCCGGGGCCAGAAGTGGCAGAGAGGGGGGCCACGCAGCCCCCTCCCAAATTATACATAATTTTTTTTTTTTTTTTTTAAAAGAGAAAGGCCGGCCCCGGGGGATGGGTTTCCCGGGGCCATAAATGGCCAGAGGAGGGGGGGCACGCAGCCCCCCTACAAAAATTAACAAAAAAAGAGGCCATGCCATGCCCTGTGGCGAGTTGTAAGTTGGGGAATTAATTCTCTTTCAATACAGAGGGTCTCTGAGGGCCAACTAACCCACCAGGTACCTCCAGTATGCGCCACGGAGCTGCGTTGCAGACAGGTGTTCAGAAACCACGCCCCTTTTTACACCTCTCTGCAACCCAGCTCTGTGGTGCTTACTGGAGGTACCTAGTGTGCTACTTGGACCCTAGGGACACTCAGGATTCAAGGGGCTCTTAATCTCTCAAATTAAAATGGACACAGGGTGCGTTTACACAGTGGTGAAGGGAGGGGATGGGGCCTTAGGTGACGTGTGAAAACACGCCCTGAGGCGCGTTTTAAGTTGGGGAAATAATTCCCCTTCAATCCTGAGGGACCCAGGGGGCCAACTGGCCCACCGGGTGCTTCCAGTAAGCACCACTGCGCTGTGTTTCATAGAGGTGGCCCAGGCCGTGCCCCTTTTTACACCTCTCTGCAACGCAGGTCTGTGGCGCTTACTGGAGGTACCTAGTGGGCTAGTTTGCTAGTTGGACCCAAGGGACACTCAGGATTCAAGGGGACTTTATTTCCCAACTTAAAACTGACACAGGGCGTGTTTACACAGTGGTGAAGGGAGGGGATGGGGCCCGAGGTGACGTGTGAAAACACGCCCTGTGGAGTGTTTTAAGTTGGGGAAGTAATTCCCCTTCAATCCTGAGGGCCCCTGGGGGCTAACTAGCCCACCAGGTGCTTCCAGTAAGCGCCACTGCGCTGTGTTTCAGAGAGCTGGCCCAGGCCGTGCCCCTTTTTACACCTCTCTGCAACGCAACTCTGTGGCGCTTACTGGAGGTACCTAGTGGGCTACTTGGACCCTAGGGACACTCAGGATTCAAGGGGACTTAATCTCCCACATTAAAACGGACACAGGGCGCGTATTACACAGTGGTGAAGGGAGGAGATGGTGTAGGAAAGTGGCTCTATATATACTGGACCAAAGTAAGGTACAGTGTTTATAGAGTCCCCAGTCCCCAGAGGTTTGTGGGAGGTTAACGTTAGATATAACCTTACTCTCTAAAGTGGTATCTTGGTCGAGCAGTAAGGCAGTATCAGAGGACAGTGTAAAGCATTTGTTGTACACACTCAGTCAGCAAATGGTCTCACACACTCAAGAACTGAACTCTAGGAGAATTGTTTGGTATCAAAAGATATAGTTGTTTTATTTTAGAACCAACAAGGTATCAAAATATACTTTATCAGGATGAGTTAGTTTAGTTAGATACTTTTGAAGTAGGCAATAGACTTTTTGAATGCAATATTTACGGTTTGTTGCAATAGGCAACACAATTTCAAACACAATAATACATTGAGCTCAATGGGAATTTCTGGTTAAATGCAATGAGTTACTTTGTAGATTACTTTTCTAACCACAGGACAGGATCCTAGATTCAGTCCCGAGGCATGAGCTGTAAACAGTTAAGTAAAAGCGTTTTGGTTACAGTAGTGATTTTGAAGGAATATTATTGTATTTTAAAAGTTGACAGACACGTTTTTAGTTAGAATTACCAATGTTATCCTATGGAAGGAAATTCAATTTGCAGGTAATGTTCACGTTACTTTTGTAATCCAGTGCTGGACTCCTGGGTTCAGCACTGGGACCTCTATCTAAAACAGGCAAGTAAGCTCAATGGGAATTTCTAGTTAAATGCAATTGATTACTTTTTGGATTACTTTTCTTACCACAGGACTGGATCCTAGATTCAGTCCTGGGACATCTCCTGTAAACAGGTGAGTAAAAACGTTTTGGTTACAGTTATGATTTTTAAGGAATATAATTGTATTTTAAAAGTTGAATCTTTTTCACATAGAATCACCAATGTTATCCTATGGGAGGAAATTCACTTAGCAGGTAAGTAGGGTTATCGTTACTTTTTCTTACTCAGTGTTGGATCCTGGATCCAGCACTGGGGCATCTCCTGTAAACAGTTGAGAGAACGCGTTTAGGTTATACAGGCGATTTTTAACGAATATTTGCAAGTTTGCAAAATTGACAGAAGAATTTTTGGCAAAAACCAGGCAATGTTATCCTATGGAGTAAAATCAAGTTAGCGGTAAGTACGGCTGTAATTACTTTTCAGGGTCAGTGCTGGGCACCAAGGTCCAGCACTGGGATCTCTCCTGATAACAGGTGAGTAAATTCGTTTTCGTAATTAAGCTGATTTTAGATGAATATTTTAAAGTTTCAAAACTCAGCACTTCGAAGAATTTCCAAGTGAAACCAGTCAATGTTAGCCTATGGAAGAAAAGTGAGTTATCTGCTTTTACGTAACTACTCGACTGGCAGAGTTAAGGTTCTGGGCATAGACTCAGGGGTCTCCCAGGGTCAGGTAAGTACAGTTGGTACACCCTCAGCGGCACTGGGGCAGCCGGGTGCAGAGGTAGTTAGGCCCAATGTTATCCAATGAGAGGCAGGGGGCCTTCGGTTGGTGGCTGCTGGCTAGCAGGTCACGCGGCTGTGGAAGCTGGGCTCCTGGTCACTTGCTCAGGGTAAATGGGGAAGTAGGATAGGACAAAGGTTGCACTGCCAGGGGCACTCGGGCGGCTGGGTTCAGGGTGCTTTTGAGCTGTTGGGCGCTCAATGTTATTCAATGGAGATCTTTAAAAGGGAACAAAGGCTGCAGGCTCGGGGACGGTGGATCTTCTGGAGCGACAAACACTTCGAGGGGCAAGTTGGGATCTTGGAGGGTAGGTAGGCACCCTGGAGTTGGGCACAGGAGGCCCGGGGGCGCTGGGTGCAGGGGTGTCTTTGAACATCAGGAAATCTTACCCTCTGCTGGTCGCGGTTGGAGGGGTCCCTGGTTCTGAGTCTGCAGGCGTCGTCTGGGTCGTCGAGGAGGGTCCTTGGGCAGTGGATTCCAGGTCAGAATCACCAGGGGGACGTCCTCAGGGTCTTTGTCCACTCAGGCACAGGCCGGGCTCAGCAGGTGCAGAGTGGGCTGGATTCGCGGTTCCTGGCTGCCACCAGGGGTGTTGCTGTTTGAGCAGAGCCATTGCTCGTGGGAGTCCCAGGCTCTCAGAGGGTCAAGGCAGGCAGGTCCTCCGGGGTTCTTGAGGTTGCTGTCCGCAGGAGACGCTGGGATTTAGCAGGAGCAGGTTCAAGGATCAACAGGCCTGTAGGGCTGGGGCCAAGTCAGTTGGTGTTGTCCTCTTGTTAGCAGCTGTACGGTAGGTCTTCTTCTTCTTGGTCTTCTTTCTTGTTTCGAAATCGGGATCTGAGGAAGGAAGGTTCAGGGTGCCCCTAAATACTAAATTTGCTAAGTACAGCAAGTGGTCTGGAGAAGCTCACAAAGGCGGCATGCCTTTGAAGCTTCCCCTGCCCATCCTGGGGGAGGAGACCTAGCACCTCGCCCAGGATGTGCATTGTTGCAAGCCTAGGAGAGCGGGGGGGGGCTCTCCACCCAGGGGTTGAGCAACATGTCTGCTGTGTGGCAGCCTAGGCAGCCTCTCAGACAAGACGTGAAGATTGTAGGTTAGGTTTCAGGGGGCATCTCTAAGATGCCCTCTGTAGTGCATTTTACATTAAATCCCACACTGGCATCAGTGTGGGTTTAATGTGCTGCGAAGTTTGATGTCAGTCTTCAGTGTAGCCATTATGGTGCTGTGGAGTTCGTAATGACAGACTCCCAGCACCATATACTCTTAATGGCATCACTGCACTTACAGTGCCCAGGAATGGCCCTGGGTATTGTAGGGGCACAGGGCTCATGCACCTGTGCCCACACCACTGGCATAGGGCACCCAGCTAGAGAGGTGACTGATGTATGCCAGGGAAGTGGGTTTGTGGGCATGCCATTTTGACTATTTAGTTCTGCACCAGGACACTCAGTCTGCAAAGGCAGTGTGTGGGTGTTAGGGTGCAGGGCCCCTAAGGGTGGCACAATAAGTGATTCAGCCCTTAGGGGTCTTCTCTGGTCACAATGCCCTGGGTACCTAGGGTACCATTTACCAGTGGCTGACATGTGGCCAGAGATGCCAATTGGGTTTCAGCTTCAATACAGTTTTAGGAAAGGAACACAGGCACTGGGCACCTGATTGGCAGGAGCCCAGGGCACACTCAGTCAAAGCACATCAGCAATACAGCAAAAAGTGGGGGCATACCATGCAAAAAAGATGGCACTTTCTCACAGATGGGGCCTGAGGTGACGTGTGCAAACACGCCCTATGGCGGGTTTTAAGATGGGGAAATAATTCCCCTTCAATCCTGAGGGACCCTGGGGGCTACTAGTCTACCAGGTGCTTTCAGTAAGCGCCACTGCACTGTGTTTCAGAGAGGTGGCACAGGCCGTGCCCCTTTTTACACCTCTCTGCAACGCAGCTCTGTGGCGCTTACTGGAGGTACCTAGTGGACTACTTGGACCCTAGGGACCCTCAGGTTTCAAGAGGACTTAATCTCCCAAATTAAAACGGCCACAGGGAGCGTTTACACAGTGGTGAAGGGAGGGGATGGGGCCTGAGGTGACGTGTGCAAACATGCCCTGTGGCGCGTTTTAAGATGGGGAAATAATTTGCCTTCAATCCTGAGGGCCCCTGGGGGCCAACTAGTCCACAAGGTGCTTCCAGTAAGCGCCACTGCGCTGCAGAGAGGTGGTCCAGGCCGTGCCACTTTTTACACCTCTCTGCAACGCAGCTCTGTGGCGCTAACTGGAGATACCTGGTGAGCTAGTTGGACCCAAGGGACATTCAGGATTCAAGGGGACTTTATCCCCCAAATTAAAACGGCCACAGGGCGTGTTTGCACACGTCAGCCCAGCCCCTCCCTCCCTTCACCAGTGTGCAAACGCACCCTGTGGCGCGTTTTAAGAGGTAGTTTTAATCCCCCTGCCCTATTATGTACTATGGGCTTACAGAGGAGGTCATTCTAATCACAGGGTTACCCCAACACATAGTGTTCCCTAGTGTATGTAGGTGTTTTAACTGTATTGTAAGTGTCTTTTAGCCTAGCACTGGCTCTATGACTAGTTAGTCAGAGTCACTTACCACCAGTACCCATCTGAAAAAATTGTAAAAACTGCACCAAAACCCAAACACTTATAAATTCACCCAGGCACTCTCCTTGCAGGACTCTAATCATTCAGTCACTACTCAAGTACTCATGCAGCGAGCCAGGCCTTAGCACATTGACTGCTTCAAACGCCTATCCACTATGCACGCAGTCCTCTAACCACCTACACACTTGTCTTTCACACCTTCAATTACCCAGTCAGTTTCCATACACTTCCAACAAACACCCTGTCACTCCCCTTGCACTCCTCTAGTGACCCCTTCAGCACCATGTACTAATCCATTCACTGCGCCAAAACCCAAACACTTATAAATTCACCCAGGCACTCTCCTTGCAGTCTTCTAATCATTCAGTCAGTACCCCAACGCTTAGTGTTCCCTAGTGTATGTAGGTGTTTTCACTGTATTCTAATTGTCTTTTAGCCTAGCACTGGCTCTAGGACGGGTTAGTCAGAGTCAGTTACCACCAGTATCCGTCTGAAAAAGTTGTGGGCACAGGATGATTTTGCAACAAGGCCTCTTTCTGCTCCTCTGTTTGTTCTGCATGTCTTCCTGCACTTTTCTTCGTCTTTGCGGACTTCTGTTGCTTCTTTCTGCATTTCTTTTTCTTCTTTCTGTGTGTTTTTTCTTCTTTCTTCACATGTCCTACCTCTGTAGGCACAGTTAGAAACTAGCATTAAAAACACCTTAGAAATTCACTGAAAAAAAACATAGGTTTCAGGCACGTTATAGTTAAGAATTAGCATTTGAAAAACCTTAGAAATTCATAATCCACCTTTCAGGCAAGTTTTGTCAAGTGCGAAGTGCTCGGGAAAAATTTCTTCAGCAAACCCTGGCTGTTTCAAAGTTCATTCTTTCAGTTGAGGCGGCCTCTTTACGTGGCCCTTCCATCGAAACCTCAGTCCTGTTCAATGTCACCGCCGGAGGGCACTCCTGCAAAGCGTTCGCTCACAAACAAAATCCTGACTGAAGGAGCGCTGCTACCTCTCGGGTCGGGGCCTGTCAGACACCTCTCGTATTCCACATGAAACACACGCTTCTTCCAGCAGCGTAATACAGGCCACACCAACAGCGCTATATATATTAGTAAATGTGAAAAAATAGAAAATCATAATATAAATTAAAATAAATATTTTTAATAATAGCTTTACATTACATATGTGTACATAAACATAGACATATAAATATATATATGTGTGTGTGTTTACATAAGTATATATGTATAAATAATTTTAAATATTATTCAAACATTTAATTTACATTATATTAATTTTATATGTTAAAATATTTACTATTTTTCAATATATATATATTAAAAACAATATGTTTGTATATATTTAGTCTATATTAGTGTAAAACAATGTTTTTTTGTTCCAATGTTGTAGTACTTACCTTTATAAGTATCGGGAGATGATATTTTCAACATTTATTTAAACAGTTTTATTTATTTAAACAGTTTTATATAGCGCTGGCTAGACCCGTAGGTATCAGAGCGCTTTACATAAGGTCAACAATGTCACAACAATGATAACAGTTACAAGTTACATCAAATAAAAGAAACACATTAAAGGGAGAGAAGGAGAGGGAAGGGGAGAGGGAAGGGGGAGAGAGGGAGTGACAAGGGAGGGGACGAGGGGGAAGACGGAATAAGAGACAAAGGGAAAGTCAGCCCAAAGACCGAAAGGGCAGGTGACGGCCGAGGAGGTAATCCAAAGCCAGTCTCCCCTATAGCTCTCAAGGAAGCTCCAACGGGCATCGTTCAGAAAGATGGATAGAAAGGAGACAAGGGAAAAGCAGAACGGCAGAAATACAAAGAGGGGGGGTGGGCAAGACAGGGAGAAGGGGAGAAACTGTGCCCAAGGTCCGGCTGGGTAGGTGACAGTCAGGGATGAACCAATCTCCTCATTAGCTGAACAGAGCAGCTCCACCGGGCATTGGACATAATGCTCGGACTCCGCTGTCAGGATAGAGATCAAGTGTTCTCAGGGATTGTCAGAATAGTGCGGGGGGGCCATGGTCCGGAAGAATTCCAGACATCCTCTTGAGGTCAGGCACAGACCTGGCAGGGTTGTGTAAAAGTTCAGCAAGGGGGAAAAAAGTCATGTTGGGGTCAGGCATCCAGGGACCCATTTCCACACAAGGAAGGAAAGGCCAGTCTCCCATTAGTTCTTAAAAAGGACACAAGCGCTCCTTTCAATTAACTGGCGGCATCAGCGCCATTTGAGTAAAAACACCCAGACTTCAATGACGTGGTAGCGCGCCCCTTCTCACCTGCACCGTGGGAGTTCTCACCTCTGTTGGACTCGGAGTTCCCTCTAGGAGTCCCGTTCGTCCTGCTGCTCGTCATCGCAGTGAGCAGCCCCCCGCTCAAGAGGTGGACCCGCGGAGGGGGAATTACTCGTTTGGCGAAAACAGAAGCCAGCGGCCTCCGTGTGCAGCTACCATGACACTGGGCAAGACCTCTCCGCTCTGCAGGCGCCATCTTAGCCTCCTCGTCGGGGGAACATCCAACATTGATATTTAGGACTCAGTATTTCTGTAGGTCTATATTTGTGGTTGAGATGTAATATAGCCGTCTGCCTTTCGCAGGGAACACTTTCTCCGCACGCAGCTCTTCTGATAACGACTGCTCGGGCTGTCAACAAGATATGCAGTGCGCCACTTCCTCCCAAGAAAGTCTAGTCCACAAGTTGCTCTACTATATGCTCTCCTAGGATAGAAGAAAGTTGTGGGTGTGATGCTTTTAAATGACATTTTTATCATGTTGGAAACATTCATTTTATTCTTGTGTACAAGTCTCCTAGTTGTTTTTAGGATATGCTGTGTGATTATTTTAGATGTATTAAGAAGCAGGTTCACCCTGTTGCAATAAATATTTTTAGTTAAAACTTTTTAGTACTGAGGTTGGGTAAAGCTGGGGAAAACGAATTAGGTTTACTATTTTCATGATACCACTGATCTCTTTTCGGGGAGTGTTAGTAACCCAAAAGCAATGATTTCATTTCAACTATGCCTTGAGTGGAGTTCTGCGGAACATCAATTACCTGGCTTTCACATACAGTGTTGGTGCATTGAACTAAGTTCACCTGGGTCACCCGTGGGTAGGAAAGCAAACCTTGTAGAGTTATGCCGGAGTTGTAGCTTAAGCAACAGTTGGACAAGAAGGATTAAGACAACCAGGACCAAGGAGGCCAAGGCTACGAGGTCCAGGATAACTAGGACCAGGCACACTCTAAGGACCAGGACCAACAAGATCAGGAGCAGAAGGCAAGGAATCATGAGAAACTAAAGGACTATGAAACAAGGTGAGACAAGGGATGCAGGCAATCAGAGCCAGAACAATAAGCTCTAAGGGCACCAGGAAACAAGGACCGGGGCAGAGGGTTAGGGCAAAAAGTACCAGGGTGAGGGAGAATAGGAGGATCAGAACCAGGAACATCAGGACCAGGATGACCACAACCAAAGTGTCAGGCAGGGCTAGGAACAGGATGGACAGGAAAATGAGGAACAGAATGGCAACTCCAATTAGACCATGGGCAGTTGACGTAGAACCACGAGGAAAAGGAGCAGGAGTTCCGGGGCCAGTAGGATCAGGAGCAGATCCAGGAAGATGAGGAGTATGAGGATTATGGTCATTAGACCCAGGTGACCAGAATAAGAAAGGAAGAGGAGGGGGTCTATACCAAGGATGCCAGGAGGACCACGATCAGAGCAAGGAGGATTATAAGGATCAGAACCTCAAAGACCGAGAATAGGCCTAGGAGTGCCAGTGAGACCAAGACCTTAGGACCAGGGCCCAGAGCACCAAGTGTAATCAGAACAATGATTCTGTGGGTCTTATTTGAGTCATTATTTTCTGTGTGAGTTAACGCCACGCACAACTTAAGTACATATAATCTACCTGAATACAGAATGAGAACAATCTTTCATTTGTATCCAAAAACAAACATTTATATACTGTTCAATGGTATTGTGCCGTACAATAGTGTAGACGGCACAGTGCTCAACGAGACGAAGTGAAAACAGTGACATTATGATATACATATGTACATTGTGAAGTGAAGAGATGTCCCATTATTGAGTATTACGCAGTCCAATATCATCTTGATTTTGTGTTGAAAGATAAATATGTTTATATACTCCCTTCCTTAGTGTTTAGGTTTAGACCAAACCATTAATTTCTGTGGGTCTCCTCAGGACAGCCCAAACCGTCCACTACAAGACTTACAAAGTTAGACAAGAAAGGCTGTTTAATATTGTGGTGAAAACTTTACATTGGTATCATCGCTCTGTACCTGAATCAGAACATACCTCCTCACGTGTAACTCATTCAATGTACCAGGGTATACAAGCAGTATCACCGCATCAATGGCTCATTCCCATGTAAAACTAAAACGCAAAATGTGATACGGAAAGCACTGAGTCCAATCTTGGCCTAAAAGAACATCCCTGGTCCAATTAACCAAGATCACCACTTCAAGTCAAGTGAAATTAGGACATGCAGTGTTGAGTCCAAAGGAAACAAAAAGAAGCTTAAAAGAAGGACCGGCGGGATCCAAACCATTGTACGTTTGTTGTTCTAGTTAGTCAGTTTTGAAGCTGCTGGGGAAGGCGGGCCCCTACTGCGTTATGAGCAAAGTCATTGGTCAACTTATTTCAACCAGTTGATAACCTAGTGAAATATAGACTGGTATACTAAAAAATGCTTGCGCTGTTAGTGTAGAAGTGTTGATTTCACATTAGTGCTCAACAAAACACCAAATAGCAGTGGCTGCTCACAAGCCCAATGCATCACCAAGTCATAAACCCAAGTGAAAGCAGGTCATAACCTCCCGAGCTTTAAAGCAGTGACCTACCCAATCAGCAGGCGTCACGTATGTAGTTCTGACACACGCAGCCTCACCAGATCCTAATCAGGAGCAATGCAGCCCTCCAGCCTCCCTTGCATCCCGTCCGCAGAGAAAAGGGTGCGGAGGGAGCCAATTCTCTGATCTTTCACACAAGACCAACAGCTGGACCACATCCGCTCAACACCTGTTCGCAATCCTGGAAGTGGTAAAAAGACTCCACCAGTGTGTGGGTATGTAGGAACCCTGGAAGGGGTCAAACGATACTTGCCAGAGATCTTGATTCAAAGTAACAAAAGAAGAGCCAGCCTACTTAGTGTAAGCCAGTAGAACTTGAGCAAATCTGGTATACCTAATGAAAATCACATGGTACTGTCGATACATAGCAAGCATAGTCAATACAAATATATTCCAACGTCCCAATACATGCTGAAGGCCCCCAAACAAGACCCTGTAGGTCATAGTCTCTCTTCAACTATGAGAACCCATTTGTGGCACTGAGCCAGTGTGGCATTGCACATATATTGCAGTAGATAACAACTGTCCATACTGTGCTCTAGCAGTGTGGCGTCAGTGCTGACTTATCAGAGACCAGTTTTGTTCAGAGTGGCGCCAAACCCCCGTAGTTTACACGTCATTGAGGCCCTTTTCTGTTGTTTGGAAATGGTCCATCCATCTGCACTCTCTGAGAGATAGTAGTTCAGTGAGTTTCCCGCCTCATGTGTCAGGTAGTAAGTACTACTTCCAACTCACACCAGCTTAAAGCGTCCTCGGTGTGCTTCGCCTCCATGAAATGGCTCACCGCTGGTGCTCCTGGTCGGCATCTAATCTGACGGTGTTGGCAGATCCTCTGTTTCATCATCTGTGTTGTTTGCCCAACGCACATCAAGTCAAAGGAAATATTATTATTATTTTTCTTTTTTTTTGTCCTCATCTCACCAATAAACACCTGTGGATCTTACGAAGCCGCTTAAACGATCTGTGGGGAAAGCAGTGCCCGGCTTACCACATATGTTTCCGTTGGTCGACCAGTCCTTAATTTAGTGTAGGTATCTGGTATAATCATTGGACCTGAGTGATTAGTCGTAGATTGTGTCCCCAACTCATAAGGGGATACCAAAGATTGGTAGATTTTTCCTCTACTCCACCATATTCCAGATGGGCCATAGCAAAGGTAGCCTTAAGCCACTCTTCTCTATTAGGTGGTTGAGGGTCCTTCCATCTCTTACATATTTCTCTGCGTGCAAGCAGAACCAGGTATAGCAATAGACCTCTTTGCTGTTGTGACGCCCTTGTGCAAAAAGAACCATCGTCTCCAAAGAAAATCAATGGCCTATTAACCTCGATGTTGGACTTAAACACATCTTTGAGGATGACTCCAATTTCTTTCCAGAAGGTCTTTATTTCTGGGCACTCGAAAAATATGTGGAAGTCATTAGCTAGAGGAAGCTTACACCTTTGACAGATCGGGGTTGGCGCTGGAGCAAATTTCGCAATTCTTGCTGGAGTATAATAGAGCCTATTGATGACAAAGAAGTGGTTCTTTTTTAAAGCCGCCGGTTTGATGTATTTGTACAGCAGCTTCAATGAAGGCTCAAATAATGCTTCTATTGTTGGCTCAAAAGGGGACTGCTCCCAAATTTTGATCGATGGGGAGGTCTTTGGGTCTACAGCTTCTAAGGCTAGATTGTACCACACCGATATTTCTTTTTTTATAACCAGGGCGGAGTGACATAGCCTTTCTATCTCCCAATTTCCTCCCAATTGCTCTTTCTCAGCCTCAAACCACGAAGTCAACTGTAGAAATTTAAACCTGGAGAAACCGGTGCCAATCCTAGACCTCAAAACCTCCCAAGGGAGAATCCCCTCTGAGTCTCCCAATTCTGACCAGATTGTAATTCCAGCCCTCTTTATAGGTAAAGCCAATCCGTCCTTTAAACAGTGAGGTGTCCCGGGGGAATCCCATATGGGCGCATAATGTGAATAATACCCTATCCCCCATGTAGTTCTAACTTTATGCCAATGAACCAAGGCTGCCCTTAAGACCTTTAGGCGAACTTTTTTTAAGTACTTTGGAGCGCCAAACTTATACAGGAAGGCCTCTTCGCTTCCTCCCCCCACCTCCGCTCTTGCCATCTCACCCAGGAGTCTCCCCCACGCCGAATCCTCGGGTCTCATCAATAGCATGCGAATGGCTTTAAACTGGAAAGCTATTGCATACCAGCTTATATCCGGGAGTGCCAAACCCCCCTTGACAAGCCTACGCCTCAGCTTTTTCCAAGATAATCTGGTACCCTTATCCCCCCAGATGAAACTCCCAATCTTACTCTGAATTTTAATATTAAATTTTGGGGAAAGGAGAGAGGGATAGCAGAGAAGACGTAAGAAAGCTTAGGGAGAATGATCATCTTCACCAGATTAACTTTCCGTATATGGTCAGGGGGAGGTTTCTCCATCTAGAAAAGAGGCGATCAATTTCCTTACTTACTCTAGTCAAATTCACGAGGGGGACTCTTGCCAGATCTTTAACTATATAGATACCCAGGTATCTTAATTCCAAAGAATCGGCTCCTCCCCATCGATCGACATTCCAGCCCATCACGTCTGTCTTGGATTTATTTACCAGGTAGCCTGACAGGGCCCCAAATTCCTCCGTGATTAACTCTAGATGGGAAAGAGCCACTCTAGGATTACTTGTATATACTGTCAAGTCATCAGCATATAAAGCTAATTTACAACTATTGAGCTGAGATTTAAAAGGGTGGATGTCATTATCTAGTCTGATGGCTTGCGCTAGTGGTTCAATGTACAAATTGAACAAGAGTGGAGAAATCGGGCAACCCTGCCGGGTCCCTCTCTGGATATCGAAACTTGAAGTAAGTTTCCCGTTCAATAATATACGGGCAGATGCACCTTGGTAGCAATTTCTCAGGGTTTGAATAAAAACAGGACCAAACCCTAGTACTGCCAATACCTCCCATAAATAAACCCAACAGACCCTATCGAATGCTTTGGCCGCGTCCAGGGCTATTATAGCCAATGGATCAGATCTTGTAATGGCCAAATCGATGTTACCAATCATTAACTGGGTTTGCTCTTGGATCTGCCTGCCTTCTACAATTCCCTTTTGGTCCGAATGGACCAACTTGGGGACCACCTTCGACAATCTCCCTGCCAATATGCCCATAAAGATCTTGTAGTCGGCATTAAGCAGGGAGATTGGTCGATACGAGTCAGCTCTTAGGGCATCTTTACCAGGTTTAGGAATCAAAACTATAGTTGCCTCTTTCCAGGACTCCGGGACCTTACCAGCGGGACTGTAAACAGAGTTAAACAGAGAAGCCAGGGCGGGAGTCAGTTCTTCCGCCAGAAGTTTGTATACTTCGTTTGGAAGTGAGTCCATACCGGCAGCCTTTTTATTCTTACATTTGTTAATTTGCGTACTTATCTCTTCCATGGTGAACGGGGCCTCTAATTTATTCCTACATGTCTCTGTAATAGAAGGAAGAGACTTAGTACTTAACCAAGCTTGAACTGAGCTGAGGGAGGGCTCCAGATCTTCTTTGTATAAATCTGAAAAAAGGGAAAGTAGGCAAGATTGCAGGTCTTCAAATTTACTTGAAATTGCCCCCGTGGTGTTTATTATCAGCCTATTGATCTTATTTTTTGCTCTATCTGTCCTGGATTTCCAAGCAAGAAGAGCCCCTGCGTTTTGCATGTTCCTTGCGTGCCACTGTGCTCTGTACTTTGCTTCTAGCTTACCCCTGTACTCCCGTCTTGCATCTTCTAAGTCTTTTAGGACTTGCGGTAGGTGTTCTGAGTCCCCTAGAGGTAGTCTATTCCTTTCCCTCTCCAACTTACTTATTTTCTCCTCAATACATTTTAGCGCGCTAGCTTCAGATCTGTTTTTGAAACAGATGAGGCTGTGGCAGATTTCCTCTCAGGTTGGCCTTATAGGCGTCCCAAATAAAATCCATTGACGTGGATCCCCTATTTAACTCAAAAAAGTCCGTAGAGGAAAGCTTAACTGCCTCAATAATCTCAGGGTCAGACAACTTAGCTCTATTTAATGTCCACCTTGACTGTGGTGGCAACCCCTTAGCTCTATAAGCGAACTGAATTGGCGCATGTTCTGAGAGGTGGCTAGGCTTGACTGATATTTCCTCGATGTCATTAAGGGATGGCATATCTGTCAAAACATAATCGATCCGGGAGGAGTGACCGTACTTCTTACTATAAAACGTAAATTCCTGTAGATCTCCTTTCTTGGCTCTCCAAACATCAGCCAAGTCTGAATCCTGTAGCATATTAATAACTGTTCGACGAGATTTTGGAGTGCCAATGTAGAGACTCAGGTTAGATCTATCCCTGACCGGATCGAGGAGGAGATTGAAATCGCCTCCGATAACGGAGGTGTTGCCAATGTTAAGATAGACTAGAGTTTACTAATATATGTAGGATCGTCTGTATTTGGACCATAGTAAGATACACAGGTTAAGTTGATATTATCAACCATCAAATTTGCCACAACCCACCTCCCAGTTGTATCTGTTAGGCAGTTTTTTATCGAGCAGTATAGGCCTTTTTTCACCAAAATTGCCACCCCTCTGTTATGGGATGACTGCTGAGAAGTACAAAAGCAGTCTATCCAGAGGACCCTAGAAAAAAGGAAGGAACTTTCTGTTTGGCTTAGATGGGTCTCTTGTAGAATGCAGACCTGAGCTGAAGAGAGTTCAAGGTACTTTAAAATCAGCCTTTGTCTGCGGGGGCACCTTAACCCATTGACGTTCCAGGAGGTGAAGATGATCCTTCTACCCCCCATAAAGCGGTTTAAGGCCATTGAGCTGTACCAACCCCCCGGCCTGAAAGCTCCCAAAACTTGTATTTAAAGTGAGAAGAGGTTCATTTTTTTTATTTTTTTCCCACTGCTCCCCACCCGTGCCCACCCTTCCACCCTCTCCCCACCCTCCCCTGTGCCCCCCTCTACCATGAGGAACCCACCCTTCCAACAGGCAAGCCTATTTGACCCCTACCCCCCTGGACCAATAAATCAAAAGGCGTAGATCAGCTAGATGGTTTCTAACTTGGAATCCCTTGGAATCCCTTGAAGCAGATTGTTAACTTTCATACCCTACTCCTTCTTAGGTTATTCTACCAAAAACTCCTGACCTAATTCCCTTTACTACTTTTAATCCTCTCTATTAGGGTATCCGCTTCTTCTCCAGTTTTTATTTGGTACATTTGGTTATTCCACATTACTCGGAGAAGAGCGGGAAACTTCAGCTGGACCTTAGCTCCCCTGCTTTTAAGTTCCTCCATTCTTTTCCCCAACTCCCATTGTCTCGAAACAGTCACATGAGAGATGTCGGACCTAATCTGGAAGGAAAAAGGGGAGGGACCCCCAAAGTTAATAGAGCCCTCTTTGAGTGCGGAAGAAAGAATCAATTCTTTTACTGAATAGGTTAGGAAATTAACCAAAATTTTCCTCGGCTTTGATTTAACCGGATTTCTCCTGAAGGGATCTCGATGAACTCTCTATATGTCGTGGACGAGGTCGATCTCTGGAGCGCCCATCAAGACAGTTTCCCTTAAGAGGGTGATAATAAACCCTTTTAAATCAGCGCCCTCCAGAGCTTCTGGAACATTGAGGAGTCTTAAATTGTTCCGACGGGAGTAATTTTCCGGGCGTTCTACATCATCCCTGAGGTCCTTATTCTGAGCTGATAATTTAGCAAGCTCCCCGGCTGAAGAATTAATAGAGTCCTTAATTTTTGGGATCTCTGCCTCTATTGCATCAGTTCTTAAAGATACCTCATCCAGCCTGCAAGAGAGGGCCTCACAGGAACCTTGAATAACTGCCTATGATATAAATAGCATTTCTGCTATTACAGTTAGAATGTGCCACAATGTTAATTTTCCGGGATCCCATCTAAATGACTTTGGTATCGTTAGTGGACTATCATGTCTGACAACTACCACACTTAAAGCGTCCTACTACAGGCGGAAAGCCTCAAGCTGTTTGGATCCCAGTATGCTCTCACTACTATGGGCTCAATTACGATGTATGTTGGAGTTGCCTCTGACTGATACCGTCCCGGTCTCAGGGCCGACCGACCTCCAGTCGGCGGTCCCCACACTGCAATGACAATATGACCGCACATGGTGCTGTAAACCAGCCATCGCACAAGCTCCCATGGAGAAACGGGAGATTCCGTTAATCCCGCCCATTGGGATTACGTGCCGTTCTCCGACTGGCCGACGGGTTTCACTTTCGACTGCCTAGATTGTATTTAGGCAGTCGGAAGTGAAACCGAGGTGTGATTCGGAAAGCCTCCAACCTGAGGTCGGAGGCTTTACCAATCACATCGTAATAGGGCCCTAAAACCCTTCACATTTACTTTGCCTTCTTTTGTAAGTAAAAACGTGTCTCTCTTTGCGCAGCTCATCGAGTAAATATCAGTGTCTAGTCCTGATTGTTTGGATTGAATTACTCGCTGGACTAAAACTGCACACCATTATAATCTTGTCTGAGTCATTAATGCGTTCCCTTGGGGTGAGTTGGGATTCTGTGGGGCAACACCAGGCCTGTTTAAGGGCTCCGCATATAGTGCTCTTAGGATGCTCTCCTTAGTTTACAGCGTAGTATCTCTGCTTTCCCAAAGTCATTTCTTCTATGGGTGCAGCATCATCTGATGAGGAGAAACTGACCGAATGGTAACTTGTCCCTGAGTGACCTAAGTAGGTAGCTGGGGTAGGCCAACAAGGAGTTCATGTCTGTGGGTTTACAATTAAGTGCCGTGTAGACTGAGCCTTCGTTGTGTTTGATTAACAGATCCAGGAAACGTATCTCAGTTTCGTTATGCTAGGGTTACGTATGAAGGTCAGATCAGAGCTCTGTGAAGTCAACCGTGTTATAAAGTCTGTAAATTCATGTAGTTCACCTTTCCATAACATATAGATGTCATTTATGTACCGCTTTCATTTATAATGTTCGATCTGTATGGATTGCAGGAAGAAAGGGCCCTACTTTCTTCAGTCATCTACCACCAAATTCGCTATATCAGGAGCCAAACATGCTGCACCTCTCCTTTCTAGGTAATAATTCTCATAGTAAAACGAAGCAAGGTTTGGATCCCGCCAGTCCTTCTATTAAACTTCTTTTTGTTTCCTTTGGACATAACAATGCATGTCCCAATTTCACTTGATTGGAAGTGGTGGTCTCAGTCAATTTGACATGTGAGTTTTTTCAGCTGATTCTGACTGGAATGAGCCATTGATTCAGTGACCGATATATCCCGGAGCGTTGTCTGAGTTACACGAGGAGGAGGTATGTTCAGAATCAGGTACAGAGTGATGATAACAATGTCATGTGTTCACCACAATAGTGAACAGCCTTTCTTCTCTAACTTTGTAGGTGCTGTAGTGAACCGCTTGGGCTATTCTGAGGAGACCCACTGAGAGTAGTGGTTGGGTTGAAACGTCGACACTAAAGAAGGGAGCGTCTACAACAGATTTATCTTTCAACATTATATTGGACTGTGTAATACTCAATAATGGGGCATCCCTTCGCTTTGCATTGTATATATACGTGTTTGATAATGACACTGTTTTCAATTCACATCATTGAGCACTTTGCCGTCTACACTATTGTGCAACGCAATACATTTGAACAGTATATAAATGTTTGCATTTGGATACAACAGAAAGGGCGTGTAGTAGTGGTAGTAGTAGTAGTGGTATTACAGTTACTGTATAGTGGATGCAGTACAAGGTCAGGGCCAGTGGATTCAGTACAAGGTCAGTACCAGTGGAAGCAGTACATGGTCAGGGCCAGTGGATGCAGTACATGGTCAGGGCCAGTGGATGCAGTACAAGGTCAGGGCCAGTGGATGCAGTACAAGGTCAGGGCCAGTGGATGCAGTACATGGTCAGGGCCAGTGGATTCAGTACAAGGTCAGGACCACTGGATGCAGTACAAGGTCAGGGCCAGTGGATGCAGCACAAGGTCAGGATCAGTGGATGCAGTACAAGGTCAGGGTCAGTGGATGTAGTACAAGGTCAGGGCCAGTGGATGCAGTACAAGGTCAGGGCCAGTGGATGCAGTACAAGGTCAGGGCCAGTGGATGCAGTACAAGGTCAGGGTCAGTGGATGTAGTACAAGGTCAGGGCCAGTGGATGCAGTACAAGGAGGTCAGTACCAGTGGATGCAGTACAAGGTCAGGGCCAGTGGATGCAGTACATGGTCAGGACCAGTGGATGCAGTACATGGTCAGGGCCAGTGGATGCAGTACAAGGTCAGGGCCAGTGGATGCAGTACAAGGTCAGGACCAGTGGATGCAGTACAAGGTCAGGGCTAGTGGATGCAGTACAAGGTCAGGGCCAGTGGATGCAGTACAAGGTCAGGGCCAGTGGATGCAGTACAAGGTCAGGACCAGTGGATGCAGTACATGGTCAGGGCCAGTGGATGCAGTACATGGTCAGGGCCAGTGGATGCAGTACAAGGTCAGGGCCAGTGGATGCAGTACAAGGTCAGGGCCAGTGGATGCAGTACAAGGTCAGGGCCAGTGGATGCAGTACAAGGTCAGGGCCAGTGGATGCAGTAGGACGTGAATTAAGAGGACATGGACGTCGATTAGGGGTTGCCAGGGGTTGCAGCTGCAACCCCTGGCTTGCACTTTGCTACCCCTGTCCGAGTCCCTGCTGCCCCCACCGTGCAAGGCTCGCTGTATAATGCTTCATTTCTGAAAAAGAAAAACAAGAATTTGCTGTAGTGCAGCCAGCTGCTCATGACAGCGTTAAACAAAGCTGCGGACACATTTACCACGTTAGCTTTCAGTTTTGTTTTCAACCACGTTTAAGTGTCTAAATACAAGGTTGCAAAAAGTAATGAACTGAAGGCCACAAGTTCAGGGCCTGGCGCCACAGAGATGGGTATTTGAGTGTGTGTTTATGCTCCCATTGCTCGAAGCCCCTGGAGGTGCATGTGCTGAAAAGGGTTGAGTGGAGCTCACCAACGCCTGACATCTAGGTACTTGCCGATGTGCCATGCAGAAATGGTTGACAGCTACCCAAAATCAAATGGAGACAAGGCAGAAGTTGTGGTGTTGTTGCTGGTATGCAATGTGCTGGTCTGCCCAACTGGGCCACCTCATGAGCCAGCTTCCACTGTGCAAATTATGGGTGGCATATATCACCAGGAAATCTCCTTTGGCATCCAACTGCAAAAAGTCTGGGTGGTGGAATATAAGTTGCTATGCATGACATATATCACATGATGTGCAGCCCATTGCGCTGGCCACCTGCATCCTCTCACAAGTGTATTACTGTAATCCTGTCTACCTGGAGCTCCCTGACAAGGGTATGAGCAGACTACAGAGTCGGGCGTTCGGGCTGCCGTGTAGTCTTGCTTGAAATGAGCACATTAGCCTCCATTTGGTGTGCTCTGCCTGGTAGTGCCCATGCCCCCTCTTCCTGGCAAATGTAAGAACACACATGCCCCCCTTGTTCAGGTTGCAGCCAGCCAATCAGAGTGTGAGCTTCCGCGGGACTCGCTGGAGTGAGGCGGCCGACAGCAAACGAAAAACCCTCTCGGCCTATTGGATTGTTGAGGACACACGCACACCTCACCATCCACATATCCATTATTTCTCAAAAACGACTGAACAGATTTAGGCTCACTTGAGGAAACACCCCATAGCTTTCCAGGAAGGGGCTGCGTAATATATATTTGATGTTATAGTGGGGTGAAAATGTCAGTTTAAATGTAACATTTTAAACTGAACTGAACTAAATTTGAAATTCACCATTTATAGTTATTTCAAGTAACTATAACGGGCGCTCTCGTCGTGCACATTATTACCATCCATTCTGTTCTTTCAAATGTCCTCTATAACGCTATCATTGAGAGTCTGTAATATGTGAGGCATTAGCAGAGCACGCCGAGGGCGCGAGTTATAGTTACTTGAAATAACTATAATGGTTGAATTTCAGTGGTTTTTATAGTTGAAAATGTTTTGTTTAAATTGCCATTTTCACCCAACTACATCCCTTTAACCTTTGTTTATTTCAGTGAGTGTTTGAGTTTTTTACATACAAATAAGATATTATTGCCATAAATAATAATAAAATCACTTTAATCAGTTTTTCCAGTGAACGTATAGAGTTTTATTAACGTGATGTAATATTTTATTGCCATACGTAACTATACCAACACCCCTACATGCACCACCTTTGGCTGTGTGTGGTTTGGGTTGGCCACCCCCGTGGGCGTCCACCGCCCGCCACGCACATCCTTTGGCTGTGCGTGGCGTGGGTTATTGCAGGGATAGCTGCCCATACACAGCCGTCCCAGCACAGACATTCATGCCTTTCCATGCTTTATGATCCCACAGGATTCTTGCAAGCGCTTGCGCAGCCCCTGCGTTCCTGCGTTCCTGCGTTGCTGTCGCAGCAGCAGGAGTGTTCCGCTGGGTCCTGCAACAGTCCTGCAGGATCGAACCAACCTAAAAAAAGAACATTTAAAATTTGGCCCTAGGGGTTGGGTGGGGTCTCCTCTGGGACAATGTCAAATGGCCCAGGGGTTCAGGATACCGCTAGCCTTCCCCCTTGAACCGTGTTTAAAAACAAATGGCAGGTCAATCGGAGAGAGCGCCCGTGTCCTGAACAGCCGGCCGCAGCACTCCTGCGTATTCTGGAGTCAGACAACCAGAGCGCACGCTGCCTTGGGACTTGCATGAGCTTTTCTCTGCTGCAGGAGTTAGACGGCTGACTGGAAGAGAGGCCCTATCAGCCAATCAGATTTAAAGTTGGTGCTTGCGGCCCTCCTGCGTGAGTCCTGAGAACCTAACTGTCCATAAATACATAAGCTTTGGAGCTTAATTTCTCAAAAACGATTTCACGTATTTACACCAAATCCCAAAAAGCACGCATATTGGGTAAAGATCTCGCTTCCTGACGGATTTGGGTATATCCTGAGGCCAGTGGAGGCAGCCAAACTCAAATTATTTTGGAATTGCTTTCTTTGAGTACATTCTAAGCTAGGCCTATCAACGGTTTGTCTTAAACTTCCAAATGCAATATTTTTGTAGAAGAAACGTGTTAATCCGCTTTTATTTACGGACTGTAAGCAGCTTGGTTTTTAGCTACCGAATATACCTCTGTAACCGTTGATTTTGTTCTTGTAAATTGTATTGAAAAGGCCAAACCTGAAGCTGTTGATGCTATTGGAATGTGTGCTTGTCGGTTGCGCAGAGGTAAGCAGCCCTGCCTGGCAGCTTGTCTTATTTTTGGCGTGGTTATTGAGGTGACTGAGATGACCCTAAGTTAGTTGTGCGGTGCCTGCTCTTCCACTGCCTCTTCCCTGCTTGATGCAGGACATTAGAAGTCCTTGTATCTGCTGCTGCGGTTGGCAGGGCTGTCCATTGCCGGGTTGAATCCTTCTGACACCGCTGGCCCCTCAAACTCCTTTAGTCAGACCTCTTCCTCTGGTAGCTTGTGCAGTCTTTCACTAGCTGTCAATCAGCGGTCCACCGTTCCACCTTGGTTGACAGTTCAAGTCCAGCTGTGATGGACAGTGACTGAGGAAAGCTACTTTTCCAGCATCCTTGAAATCCAAGTACACGGCTCTTCTAGCCATTTGCAGGCAGCTTACACCAGCACGCTCAACGCAGCGACAACCAATCATCGTCATCAGATGTGGGCTAGTATGTGGATCCTAGCCTCCACTGTGCTGCTCTTCCTGTTGGTGATAGGGGAATCCTTATTGCTGACCCTTGGGATTTTCTCACTATAGCCGTAGTGTGCTGCTGCAGGTGCTAACGGTATATTTGCCGTTGCCTGTTGTCGTATAATTGCAGTTTCTTTGTTTCATCTTTCTGTTGATTGCTGTAGTGTAGTGACTGTTGGTGGTTGTGGTACGTGGTACATTTACATTGTGTTTGTTGTATCTGTTTATCTTTTAGTTGTTGTATATTTACTGTTGGTAGATTTGCTGTCCTTGCAGTTGGTTTGGTGCCTCTTTACTGTTGATTATTGTGATTTAACTACTTTTGATTGTTGTAGTACATATGCAGTTGGTTTGTCATATCATTTGTTTGCTTGTGGCATGTTTGGTTTTGGTTGTTCTATTGTTTTATATTTGCTGTTGGTAGTTGTGGTATATTTACAGCGGATTTGTTGTATCTTTATGGTTGATTCTTGTTGTATGTTTACTGTCGGTAGTGATGATATCGTCTCTGGTAGAAGTTGTTATTCTTTTTCATTATATTTACTTTCACCTTCTTAGTGGTCATTGTTGCCCCCTCTAGCAGTGTTTGGATTGTGCTCGCTGTTGTAGTGGGTTCTTTTCTTCCGTGTTAACTGTAGTCTAGAGGCCAGATTGTTGCACCTTGGGACCGGCTTCTAATCTATGATTCTGGGAAGATCTATTGGTCTCCTTTTGTCCTTAAATATATCCATATACAGACTGTAACTCTGCAAATAATAACCGATGTCTGGTGCTGAACAGATTGGAATCCCACTAATTGAATACATTGGTTAATCCGGTCATTTTCGAGATGCTCCAGCCCCTTGACTCACACTATGATCACAATTTTTAAATTGCTTTAGATGCTCTAGCTAAAATAAAAAATGCTTTAGTAAAGTGATTAGCTGCTGTTTCTAGCTAAGACGACCTATACCAAACCCCTGGATTGGATAGAGCTGCCATGGGTGTTGGCTGCTTTCTACCTCTATTGGGCTCTAGTTGTTATCCTTACTGGCAACAGTTGCTTTATATCCTCTGGTAGAAGCTGCTTTATCCACCCTTTATCAGCAAATTCTCCTTGGTATTACCCACCTTCTTGCACGTACATCAAGGGCTACAATTTACATATGTGAAATTCATATTATTTTTATAGTTCTATTTATTAAAAGTATTCTAACAATGTGTACATCACGCTTGGATGCTTATATGGACCCAGATCTTTGATCCAAACCCATCTGAGCAATGAAATCAATGCCCCGTACACATCCTTTCAAAGGGTCATTCCGAATAGATTCTCTGGCCTATGGTAGGTCAGTCCTATATTTATCTATTAGTGCAACATTTGTGGCTCGTGTACCAAACCAGGCGTTGCCTTTAACATCCACTGCGCTGCAAAGCCTGAAACTGTCAACGCATTTCGGCTTTTGTTCTTTCATTCAGATCCTGCTACAGGACAGATGAGTCTTCTAACTATCACAATACACTTATTTTGAGATGCTGTTAACATTAATCCCTACAAATGCTGACAGAGAAGAATCCATATATTTCTATGAACAACCGTCTGCAAATCACACAAATTATTCATAACTAATTGAGAGTAAACATAGCTGAATTTCAATCCAGTCTGTTCATGTACAATAGTTAATACCATTGCTCATTTTAAAAAGATGATTAGCACCTTTGCAAGACATGTACTTGCTCTTACAATGACATGGAAAGATTCCAGGGCCAGGTGTGGCATTACCCAAACACTCCATGTTATCAGAACACCTCTTTTTCTGCAGCAATGCACTCTGGAATTATTAATTCCGGGTCAGTTCAATTAAACAAATCAGGCTAAAACACCTGAAAACAATAATTTGTAAAAGCAAAGGCAAGCATTGGAAGAGTTGTATCTCAGTGGCATGGTGCCATCAGATGTGTACATGGGTGATCTTATCAAAATAGAAACAATGGCATGAAGCCCCTTATGCACGTCACCCATGGAGTATAACTGAGAAGCTTCATTTCAATCTCACGACGGAAGAAAAGCTACACATCTTTTTAATAACTGGAATGTGTCTAGCAAGATGTCATTCAGCGTGTTTGTCAGATGCCTTTTTCGCTATGTTTAGCCAGTAAGTATTAAATACTGGCCACATGCTTGAGTCTGTGTCCTTTAAAAACAAATGTTGATCTTCCGCCTACTCCTGTTCTAAGCCCTCCTTTTCTGGGTAGCCTTGGTCTTTCTCGTCCTCATCATTACCCTGGTCTAAGTAGGTCTGGTCATTCTGGTACTGGTTTCCTGAACCTGCTGCTCCTGGCTCTAGTCGTTCCTGAAGCTTGTCCTCCTGGCCCTGCTCCTGGCCCTTACTTGTGTTGCCCATTCCTGGGCCTCCTGTTCCTGATACTATAGTTCCTCCCCACCTTGATTCCGTTGCTCTGCCCGGTCCTTTTCCACCAGGCCCTATTGTCCTGGTTCTCCTAGTTCTGACACCCCCAGCCAGCGCTTATGACAGGCTGCCATATGTTTTTTTTAACCAAATTTGAATGTAATGTCCCAGCAATGCCATACGTCATGGTCGTTCTTTTCCCAGGTGATTAGATCACACTGAAAGCTGTGCCGATGTTGCTAAGCTGAGCTTTTCCACAACAGAATTAAATTTTACTTCTAGCTTGATTTCCGGGTCATTTCCGGGTCATTTCCGGGTCATGGACGGCAGAACCACTCACAGTAAAGAGAGAGAGAGAGATGCAACCAATGCAGTGAAGGGTTTTTCTGCCTTGTGACGGAAATGAGAGGCAGACAGAAATACATGGGTCAGGAATACTAGCAGCACCGGGTGTGGCACAGCTAGACAGTGTTCCGTTTTTCGGGTAGGGGCTCATAATAGCAAGTGCGTCTGACAACGAAGAATGCAGCCTGCGGGGGCCAGCAGCTAGCCCGGCCAGTATCTGATCTCATGTTACTGGGGACCCTGCGAGTGCAGGACAGGGCCTCTGAGGACGAGGAGGCCCGCTCTCCTAGCTCCTGGCACAGCTGTCCGGAGTGGAGGAGCTATTGGAGGAGAACTGCTGAGCCTGGAGGAGGCACCGGATTTGCACCACCGATCACCTGCAGGAAGAACCTCTGGGGATAGGCGAGGCACAAGGGGTGCACGGGCACCACTTGCAGGAAGAGCCACAGGCCCCAAATGATGCAAGGCCAGTCAATGCACACAGAGGGGTGGGTCCAACATGGGTGCTGAAAACAACCTGCAAATGCCCATGGGCAAGCAGGGCCTGCACCATCTGTAACACATCCAGGAGAAGGGGCTACAGCAGCTGCATCACGATGGCTCTGAGGGCCTCTTTACCATACCATCTGCACCAAAGACTCGCTAGCTGCCGGAGCCATGTTTCTGGCCGCCCCAGGGGGTCTGTTGACCTGGTATCAGTTCATGAGGGCATGCTGTGAAGAGGCAAGTTACTGTGTGACACCAGCATGCTCACGCCCTTAGCTGCCACCTCTGCAATTGCATGTACCGTGGCCACATCGTATGCACCTTCTCATTACACTGTGGCTACAATAGCTTTACCAGCTCCCGGGTAAATGAGAGTGCCACCTGCCAGAGAGAGCCTGCCAGCAACGCCCTGCAGAGGCTGGCACTGATTGCAGAGCAGGAGGTAAGAGCAACCAGCTGCTGAAAGTGCAAATTGGCACATGTAGCACACGTGCAGTGTTTGAGGTTACATGTTGAGAAAACGGACTAAATGTCTCCCTATGTATGTTAATGAGCAATTTCAATCGGTGGGGGGGGGGGGGGGTCATAGTAAGAACATGTTATCTATGAATGAGGTGAAGACTGACTCACTACATCCTATTTGAAGTAGTGGTCACTCACACTTTTTTCCCATACATTGGAGGTGGCACCAGGGTACAACCGAGCAATGTTTAAGATTGTACTGTCCCTGCTGTAGTCTCAGACAACTTAACCCGTTTTTAGGCCTGGCTTGACAGCAGAGCTGTCACCAGACATTATGTGATCAGTTAAGAAAAGGGCTTTAAGTGTCACTACCAGGTGAGGGGCTTTGGCTCAGCCCATATATTGGTAGCCGGCGTACATGTTTTGATTGTGCAGAATTTGTGTTCATCCACAAAAAAGGCTTGCCCTCAAAGCAGCTGTGATCATTGTGGTTTTTTTTATCCAGTTGTTCTTAGATAAGTGATAATTTACAGGGTTTTATTGCTTACTCTGGCAGCAGCATAGATGGGAGGAAGACGACCATTAACTTAAGACTTCAAAGTGCAGTTTTATGTTTTAGAGCCAATGGATACACGAGTGTACATGAATTTTTTTGTCTACCTTCACAGTTTAAAGGGTGCTTACCTTATATCATCAACAAAAAAGAGCTTTCAGAGTCCTAATGATACAGGGACTTAGGCTCCATCCACATATTGATACCTCTGCAGACCTCAAAAAATCATAACTTCCAGGTATGGTAACTTGAAGAATCTATTTGACCTAACTGTCATGTACATGATCCATAAACTGGTCTCATTATGTCATCCTATGCAAATATGTAATTTTGCAAAGCCACTTTTTTATTCTTTATCACATACGAGAGCACATTCCAGTTTGTGGGTTCAGCCTTCCTGCTGTACAAAAAAATCTATTTGGTTTGAATGAATGGACTACCCGTATGCTAATGCTCCATGCATAATTAGAATCTAGGAGGGGCTGAACCAGTAGATTGGAAGGGGTCACTCAGCCCTCCCTCACTCAGAGCACACTGCACCTCAGTCAATGTAGGAGTCCCTCTATCCCCTTGCACGAGGGTGCCTATCACAACCACTTAAGAGGAACCCTATTATAAAAGCAGTGGTGCACACGCACCACTATCACACCTTCAGCTCTGAGGGGAAGACCACCTACCACCGTACACTACCTAGGGTTGCAGGGTAGATTATTTCGCAGCCTTCTACATTATAAAGCTGTGTTGGACATTTAAGGTGGTGTCAAGGCTCATATGGCTGCAATTGGATTATACATGGTGGTTGTTAGTAGACATTTGGGCTATGCTTGGGCACTAGGGGCAGTGCGTGGGTGGTGAATTTGAAGATGTAAAAGTGCATAATATGACTGTGTAAGCTTAATGCACCTGGATATTTGATGGATATGACCCACTATATATCATGGAATCACGGGGTATTACATCTGGCTTTCAGAAGTGCCAGTTGAGGATGTGGGTAGAGCCAGTGGAAGAAGTGGGTGGAGCGGGGAAAGTGGGTGTGGCCTCCTAAAATAATTTGAGCACCTGCACTTAATATTTTACAAATTAAGCACTGTCCCCAGCCCTCCAGGTTTGGATTGTGCTGATCCTCCTCACCCTGGACCCTGTCCTCTTGAATGGATGTCAATTCATTAAAATGCCAGAGGTAGCAGAAGTGACATCACACATTTTGACATGCCCTTTATGACATCACAGGAAGTTAGCTGATAACCCTTGACATTGGTTAACTTTCCAGGAAGTGATATCATTGAATTGGAAAGGCCTACAATACAAGTTAGTTACTATAATATTAGAAACAATTTTAAAATACATAAAACTATGTATGTTTTCATCCATATCTAAAGCAAGATGCTGCAATGTACGCCCGAAGTACAACAGTAATCAGCAAAGGGGCATGCCCTCACCGGCGCAACCCCTGAATGCGAAGCACAATCATTGTATTTCCAGACAGCCTTGAATGTGCAGACGTAAGATGTAATGTCCAATTACATCATTATCCGTCCAGGCAAAACTTTCATGTGCGCAGCCAGGATCCTCTGTAGGTGCAGACTCATGTCGCACCATCGGTCTACACACAGGCCGCATGGACCCACACCATGGATACAATTACTATTACTGATGCTTATAATTCTTATGATTCTTATGATTCTTGTTATTATGATTCTTCTTACTATTGTTCTTCTTATGATTCTTCATCTTTTTCTTATTGATGTGATTCTTATTATGATTCTTGTTATTATAATTCTTCTTACTATTGTTCTTCTTATGAGTCTTCATCTTTTTCTTATTGATGTGATTCTTATGATTCTTATTATGATTCTTGTTGTTGTTATTACTATGATTCTCACGGTTCTTTTTATTATTATCATACCAAAGGCCTGTTGACTCGTTACAAAGGTTTATTGGATCACTTTGTATTCTCTGTGATTCTTGGACAAGTGGAGGTCGAATATTTCTAGAAGCATATTTTTCTTTCCAGGTACGAAGCGCTGTATATAAAAAAAGTTATTATAACTAGTTTTTATGCAGTGCTTCAGTCTGCACTTCTGCAATTTCTAAGCATTGTAAATTATAGATATTGGTATTATCAACTGTAATAACGTTTTTACTCAGTTAATCCTTAAGATGCTGAATATAGCTGACCCAAAATAACCACTGCGTCTCCATTTTCATAAAATGCTTAGCTGTTAATTTCAGCACGTAGGGGCAGATGCATCATTGTAGCAGATTGCGAGTCCTTGTAGGTAGTAGATTCCTACACATTCCTTATTTGTGACTCGCAAATTGCGGTTCACAAATAAGGAATGGCTTCCCATTCGTTCCTATGGGCCAATTTCTAAAGGGAATCCTGTTGCACCCCTGAAATGTGCATGTGCGCACACGTGGCACACATACATGCCCTAAGGGCATGTATGTGTGCCACAAGGCACTTTGAAAAATGCATGAAATTGTATTTTTCAAAGAAATCGCAATTTACCACCAACCTGAAGTTGATGGTAAATTGCAATTCCTTCCAGAAAAAATCGCAATTTGCGATGGATACTTGAATAGCATTTAGGGAATCGCAAATTGCGATTCTCTAAATGCTTGCGCAAAATAGGGAATCGCAAATTTTGCGATTCCTTATTTTGTGAGTGGGTTTTTACTTACCTGCATTGCACACAGCTAAATTACGATCGCAAACACTGAAATTCTACGAATTTCAGCATTTGCAATCGCAATTTACCTTCATACATCTGGCCCATAGTAAGTTGCGGCTTTACCAATCTAAGGGCCCCCACAACCGTTGCTTTTACACACAGCGTTTGACTGACCTGCTTGAAATCCGATATGTCTTCGCAGCAGCAGTGCTAGTGTGGCACCGCCATGCAACTCTTTTCAGCATAGGCAGGGACACAGTCTCTCCTTCATCTCCTCCTCCCTCTCTCTCTCTTCTCTCCCTCTCTCTCTTCTCTCCCTCTCTCTCTCTCTCTCTCTCTCTCTCTCTGCCCCTTACTGTCTCTGTCCCTCTGATCCTCCCCGTCTCTCTCTCTCTCTCTCTCTCCCTCTCTCTCCTCCCTCTCTCTCCTCCCTCTCTCTCTCCCTCTCTCTCCTCCCTCTCTCTCTCTCTCTCTCTCTCCCCCTCTCTCTCTCCTTCCTCTCGCTCTCCTCCCTCTCTCTCTCTCGCTCTCTTTCTCTCCCT